>NC_089202.1:31143607-31208607 GCF_963930695.1 Labrus bergylta
CAGCAGCAAAGTTGAAGGATTTGAGGTTTTATTGCAGGGTTTGGGAAAGGTGGCTGGCTGACTGGCTGGCCGGTAATGACGGCGTGGAGGAGACTATGGAGTAGCTGGTTCTGTAGGCAGGCGGGTGATTGGTTGAGTTGTCTGTGAGGAGAGCAGACTGGAGGAGATGACACCGGTGAGAATCTGGACAACAGGAGAGAAAAATCAGTTACGGTCCACTAGTAAAACACTAGGAACAAAACTAGTGTGCTCCTAACAAAATGTATCTACCACTTCAGTAGACTCAATAATCTGGCAATGAGTTGAGTTGAGCCCAGGGCTTTTAACTTGAGGCAGATGAGCAGATGAGCTGCAGGTGTGAGTAGTCACCCGGTGTTGATTGCAGCCACACCCTCCAGAGACACACACACACACAGACAGACAGAGGGGGAGGGGACACAAAGGATACACAGAAACAGGATCACAGCCAGAGCCGTAACAGAACGTGACTTTAAGTTGTTTTGGTCTGTATGTAAATGCCTTTATTGACCACACAAAGAAGAAAAGAGGCGAGCAGTCCGCAGTATAGAAAAAGCTACAGGTGTTAGCAGGTGGGAAATGTGGGGGAGTAAAATAAATTCATATAGCACATGATGAATTCTCAGAATTCTGAGAATAAGGTCAGAACTCAATTTTTTTTTTATGTGTGGCCCTAATCCTCTTCTGTGCCAGCAAAAGTCCTGCAACAGGTCAAGAGTTTTTGTTTTTTTTAAAGATTTACTTTGGGCTTTTTGTGCCTTTCATGCAGAGAGAGGACAGTGGATAGAGTCAGAAACCAGGGAATGACATGTGGAAAGGGGCCACAGGTGGAAGTGAACCTGGGCCTACTGCTTGAGATGAGAGTCTCAACACATAGGACATGCACCCTAACCATTGCGCCACCAGCGCGCCCCAGGTGAAGAGTTTTACAAGCCGAGTGAAAGTCCAGTTTTTGTTATCAAGGAGAAAGAAACAGGAAACAGTTTATCTGGTGAAAAAAAATTAAAGAAATGGAAACAGAAAATATAGTTGCTTTAGCCCATTGCTCAACAATAAAAAAAAATCAGATCAGAGAAAAACTAACAATAAACGCCCCTCAGTTTGTCAGATATGAGAACAGTTATCAGGTCAACAGGTGTTGCAGTGATGGAAGCGGTCAAGAGAAGTGGTTCAGATAGAAGTGATTGTACCCGACCTAAAAAGCCTCTGCATGTTTCTAATAAGCTCCACGAGCAGAAACGTGCTCAAACTAGGATCAATATTGGAGATGCTTTTGAAAAATGGAGAGAGGTTAGAAATGTGTGGCAGATGTAATACAGCAAAGGTTACTGTAGGTCAGTAGTTCAACTGATGGGTCACAAGCTACGAGAGCTGGGAATTGCCCACAACCTCACAATTCAATTCAATTTCAATTCTTTGGGTCACAATTCGATTTGATATTGATCAGTATGCTTCGATATCGATTTAATAATACACACAGATGACAGGATTACCCAGATAACTCATCACAGTAGGCTACCTTCTGATATTTGTTAAAGAATTATGTTTGCATTTTTTGTAAAGGTTTGGAACAAACTGACTCAGAAATGTATTTTATTGATTCATTATTCTTTAATTAACAAATAATAAAACATGAAAGTACAGTATGATCTAAAGTGCCCTGAGCTGAATTTGCAGCAAAATTGTAATAAACATAACAGTGCTGTAATGGCAAGGACAAAAACTACATGTAAAGTGCACATTTGTGCCTGACCTGAATTCGCAGCATCCACAGTGCCTCCTAGTGGAGAAGGGGTGTCATTACAACAACAAAGAAATAATAGCTCTCATCATTTCCCTGAATCGATATTGAATTGGGAAAATAACAATTGTAATGCATTGATGAATCAATTATTTTTTAAAAAGCCCCAAAGAGGGCGATCCCAAGATGCCGTGGTAACCAGGGAAATAGAGTTGTGGACAGATCCTGGAGAAGGACAAACTAACTATCACGTTCGTGTTTGGCTTTATTATGGAGAGCTGGGAGAGAATCAGAAGGGGTTCATACAAGGAAAGCAAAGCAAGCCCGAAAAAGCAACAACACTTTAGAAAACAAGCCCATGACCCACGACCCTCAACCTGCGTCTCGCGACGGACGGTATTTGCAAGCGACTTTACAGAAAGACAATTCTTTCGACCAATCAACGGACTGCAGTGTGTCTAACTCCGCCCTTTAGGGTCGGATCAGTACGCTTGGCAACCCAACAGAAGGGTACCAAAAAAGTTGAATGGCACACATTGGCTATTTTATCCAATACTTTTGACAGTGGAAATGCCAAAAAATGCGTACTGCACCAGAACTGAATCAGACCGCCTGGTGGAAACGGTGCGTTTTATTGCGTCCCACCTCCAGGGACAGAGGGGGTCCCCGGTCTCTGACACCCTTATTTTGGGGGTCATGAGCTGAAAACCTTGGGAACCGCTGCTCTAGGTGCCTTCTCAAAGTGAAACGATGTTGAGCATGTTGTTGTACTCTCTCATAACCGAGGGTTCGCTCATCAAAAAGGGTTCCAGTTGTTGCTCTGTCCTCAACATGTGGACCAGCCTGTGGACCAACGTTCCCTGGTAACAACTGGAAGACATCAGGAGAACAAGATGGAGATTTATCATCAGGGACGTCAGGACGAATCTCAGGTTGCTGTGTCCTTGAACTCACCGTGCGATCTGTGGTTCAGGTAAGGGGAAGCCCAGCAGCTGGTTCAGGATGACGCTCTGTCTCAGGCATCCCTGCCATTGGTTGAAGGAGTGGAGGGCGTCTGCATCGAGCCGCAGTTCGAAGGGTTTCTTCTCTCTCTTCAAAGCTGAATCACAAACACACATAGAGGACTGAAAAGGACTCTCTTTTGCATTGCTCTCTATGTCTCCTTAAATAATGAGACCATAGGCTGCAGATGAATCCTCAGTGGAAACAATGGTAAGTTGAGACACCTGTATGACTCATTTATTACCTGCTCGTTGTCTCAGTGAGTCTCCATGACTTACTCCCAGCAGCAGCGCCTTCAGCAGCGTCTCGTCCGGTTTAGGCTCGGCTCTCTGCAGCCAGAAGCAGCTCACTGCCACCAGGAGGCGCAGGTGAGGCTGCAGTCCTTCCAGACAGGCCTCAGGCACTCCCAGAGCATCCAGTAACACCTGCAGACGCACAGAGGGCTCCGCCTGGGGACAAGAGGTCAGAGGTTAATGAGGAACATTGTTGTTAAATTCATCCACACCTGTAAATTGAAACAGAAGTAAATTAACCTGCTGCATTATGTTTTCTGTTCTTCTTCACTCTTTAGTTCATATTGTGATTCTGTCGAAGTACACGTAGAATTGACAAATATTCTTGTTGTAGTGCGGACTCTGTTGCTTCATCCGCCACTTCTGCGTCGTTTTTTTTTAACGTCTAGTCTTGCATTAGGAAACGAGGGCTCGCCCTCAATGATTTCTCGAGAACAAATAAAGGTAAAATTAAAGTTTTCAGGGGTGCAGATGTGAAAACAGCTTGAGTAAACTTTGATATTAGATGGGAAGCCAAAGTTGGGTAGCATCTGCTCGTGTCATGTCAATGGAGAAAGAAAGACTTCTATGGCTGATAATAGTGAGTGCCACTCAACACAATGATGCACTTGTGGTCCGTGTTGGAACAAACGTTTGAAAGCTTTACCTTGTTCAGTGACGTGAGTTCCAGCTCCTGAGGGACCCCGCTGGCTGCAGGTTGGACTTTGAAGCTTTTCGGCTCGAGGCCTTCTCTGTCATTCTCTTTCACTAGAGTCTCTCCCAGCAGCAGCCTGTATATCACCTGGCGTATCGGCCTGGAGGTCAGGTGAGCACTGGGAAAGTCTGCCCTTCCCACTGGACAGCTGAGGTTAATGCTACTGAACAATAGAACATGAAGGACGTTTGAATTCAGCCGTGCCTGCGTCAACAGCAACAAGACCCAACCGGCCATCTCCTGGAGGACAGGACAAAACAACATTCAATCAGGTGTGTCAAAATGTTCTTCATATTATACTGAAAGGTCTGAGATGGTTGAGTGTATGTGTCGTACATTTTTGCAGACTTTAAATGCTATTTTTGTTTATTACTATAAAGATGAAAGTGTATCCTTGAACTGGTTTGACTTCCCAGAGTGGGAATGGAGGGGCAACCCCATTGATGAAGAACCTATTCAAGGAGCTTGGAGGAAGCTGGTACTCCTCCATCCCTAAGTTTAAGCCCTCCATCACCTCTGCCTTTGTCTCCTCACTCAGCTCTCCCAGCAGTCCTAACGCTGCCTCAAAGGCCTCCTCAAGTTGCTTGAAGTCTTTCAGCCAGCAGAGCAGCCCCTTCAGGCGATGTGGTGATTTCCCGTTGACTGCTGGATCGAACTCAGCCCATCTACTAAGCGCATCCAACCTCTGCAAATTTACAGCCAAGGAGGAAAATGCTGGCAGAAGCTGGGGCTCTATGTCAAAGACTTTGCAGAAGCTGGAGGAGTAGTAGATCTTAGAAGGGATGTAGCTCTGTGAGCCAATCCTCTCCACTGCCTGCCAATTGAAATGAGAAATGGGCAGCAGCCCCCCTGGGAGGTCAAAGATGAAGAAGTCGCTATCGTTGGAGAGAACCGTTCCTTGGCCAGGGCAGCGATCTCCTGGTCAGCCTCTCCATAACACTGAGCCACCGGGACCTCCAGCCGGGCCAGCGTTTGTTGGAGCACCAGACTGGCCATCTGTGGCAAGACATTCTCCTGGCTGCTTTCCACTGCTGCTTTATTGGCATTCTGGAGCCGATCCAGTGATCTTGATAGAAGTGTTTCATACTTCTTGTAAGATTTGTGCACCCATCCAGCACCACGTACGGCGAGATGCCGCAGTCTTTGAGGGCCTTGACAAACCTTTCAACAAGGTCCTCAAATGCAGCATACTCCCCACCACGATTCTGGTCCAGACCTGCAACCAAAGAAAAACAAAGAATACATAAAACCCCACATTTCAACAGACAGACATCATGCCTGTAAACGTGTTCAAGACGTCATTAAAGTGAGTTTAAAATCTTTGCAGTCCAAGAACATTTCATATGTGAAACCTGTGCAGCAGCTTGTTGTGCTTCCTGTGATCAAGTCCATCCATTCAACACAGTGTGCAGCTGCCTCGCTGCTCCGTGACCTCAGGGATTCTTCAACAAGCCAACTAATGCAGCCAAGGCATCCAAGCTAACACAACACAACAAACGCATGAAGCTAACGTTATGCAGCTAACATAATGCAGCTAACGCCATGGACCTAATGCAGTTCAGCCAACCAAACCCCGCCAATGAAGCTCAGCTTTGGATGTCCCTGAAAAATCCTAGTTAGAAATGATTCTTTGGTTGAACTTGCTCGTTATGATTTATTTAGTATATCTGACTAAACTTTTGATCATTTTACTGTCAGTTCCAGGAATCTGACCCCATGAACAGACCTCTCATTGTGCCTCATCACAGCCTCAGCTAACCTTGAGATCTTACTTTAACCACCCTCCATCACACATTTGAAATTGTGTTTCAGTAATGAAATAAAACACATCCCAAAGAAAGGTGGAAATATATGAAATAAATGAGACTAAAAGCTGGTCATGTTTTAATTCCATGTATTCCTCCTTTCAATATTTTAATCTCACTCTTGTCCGTCAAAAATTGGAACGTATGCTTTTCTGCTAAAGCTGAGACCTAAAAAAAAGTACCATGTGTCTTTGAAATGCCTTAAAGGTGCACTATGGAATTCTGGTAGAGAAATGTGAAAGTTGGAGAAATGTACAGATTTTATGGTATATGTTCATAATTCTATACACAAACTGTCCTCAGAGGAGAATTTGGTTCCTGGAACATTGTTTGAAGATAAAATACTAAGCGAGAAGTTATGATGGTGGGCCTGCAACAGTGAAACTGTAACTCTCATGGTCACTTTTTAGCTCCAAAAAGTGTACAGGGACCCATTTTTCATTTGAGTAAAGTTTCCTTCCAGAGCCCGTGGATGGCTGCTGCTGGGATGCAATCCGGGACTTGATCAACCCCGATGGGTCACCTGGGGGAGGGGGTCTAATGTTGAAAGACCCATCATCACTGATGATGCATCCCAGCACATCCTAGAGATGTATCTTGCAAACCAATTATGCCCTTTGCTGGACAAAAACTAAAACTGCAGCATAATTTCATTTTGAGAAGGTTAGCAACAAAAAAAGTGTTTCATGTATGAAACTGCTTGTTATGTGAATAGGGTGAAGACATTAATCTGGAACTGGAACTTGGTAAAAATATAACATGAATCAAGCACCAGAGGAGGTTTGTGACCCTGTATAAAGCAGCTCTCTCAGAACGCTCCGTTTTGGTGTGTGTGTCTCTTTAAATGCAATGAGCCCCCCCCCAAAAGAAAAAAAATTCCTGGTAGACATCACTCCTCTGTAGAGAGAATAAAAATGGCGGACCTGCAAAAAAGTTTAGCTCTAGGCTGGGGGTGGAGTCCATGGGTGGAAATACC
The DNA here is from genome assembly GCF_963930695.1 of Labrus bergylta. NCBI lineage: Eukaryota > Metazoa > Chordata > Actinopteri > Labriformes > Labridae > Labrus > Labrus bergylta. The sequence continues at coordinate 31,150,137 of NC_089202.1, forward strand.
AGGGGAGGGGAGGAGATTTTTATTCCTAGAATCCCACTGTGACACCACAAGGAGGGCACATCTGAAACAGAGTATTTCTCTCTGTGTTGTAAGACTTAAACCCTTTTCACACGTACGGAAATCTCCTGAAAAACTCTGGAGATTTCCAGAAGGAGCTGTATGTGTGAACGCAACAGCTACATTTTTTACTACGATATTACCCAGTGTTTATCCGGCCAGACCCCTAGTATTTTTTCCACAGATAATCCGGAGGAGCTGATGTCTGAACGCGGCCGAATATACTCCGGAGATTTCTATTTCAGCCAATGAGAAGAGTGTGACGTTTATATAGTGACCAGCTGAAGTGTCTGCACGCTACCATTACGATCTCTGTGCAGGTAATTAAACGGCTGTATTATGTTTTCTGTTCGTCAGTATGTTTTTCTCCTCTCTTTTGTGGATGTTGTCATTCCATTGGCATTGGCATACGACATTCCTAAGTAAAACTTGATTTGTTGAGTCATCTCCATAAGGCTGTGTGAAATTAAGTCTTTGCCGAGGCAAATTAATTCAAAATTATCTTGTGCGCAAAAGACATTTTTTTAAAAAACTTTTTGGGACTTCAGGGTCTCTGTAGTTAAGTACTTCCCAGCCACTGTAGCAACAGCATAAAAAAGCTGCTTGTGTTGTGATGCATCATTACAAACACTGAGTGGAAACTTACTGCTGTCTTAATAAGAGAATTGTATGTTTGTATCAGAGAGTTTTTATGGAGGAATTACGAAGCTTTTCATATTTAAAGAACAAATATTAGACTCAATCAAACTCCCAATTTAGAATCCTAAAGTACAGAATAGTAAACTGCAATGAGAGCATTTTTTATTTTATTCACCTGAGTCGAAGTACAGCAGGTAGAGGAAGTTGCAGCCGTCGATCACCAGCCGACTCTCACTGAACTCGAATTTCTGGTAGATTTCCGGGTTGGCCTCGATCAAAGAGGTCAGGTCTGGAACTCCCATCCAGGGTCTGTACTTTTTGTTGACGCTCAGGTGTCAGCTCCGCTCTTTATACCGACTCTGATGATCGCGCCCTGTTTCCTTTAGTTTCACTTTCCTCACATCACACCGACGTGACTGTCAGCATCTGAAGGTGCAATCAGCCTCCAACTATTACAGCCTTTAAAACCTCCTAAATAACCTTCATGTCCTCTAAGTCAGGGGTTCTCAACTGGTGGGTCGGGACCAGAAGTAAACATGTTGTTGTTGTTTTGTTTCATGTCTTTGTTCTGTCATTATTTGTACCGTCTGAGGACCAGACTGCACAAGTTATTCTGAAAATATCAGCATCATATCATTTTGGTTGTGGGTTCCTCAAATCTCAGGGTCCTGACTCATCGTTGTCTTTATGAACGGGTCGGCTGGCCTACATTTATTTACGTGTAGACTAAATCATCAGCACGTCCTTATTTTTTAAGGCCATACTTGACCTGCTTCCATACTTGCTGCTCATACTTGTGTAATTGTATTCATGTGAAAAGTGCTGGAAGCTTCAGTCCTCGCTCTGAGACGCAGTCACTAAACATATTGTTGTTAGCCTCCTCTGCCCTCCTCCAGAGACACACCTCCAAACCCTCTCCCCTTACGTTTAAAAAGTTTTCATATTGGAACGCACCATCATTAAGCACTAAGCGTAAGCGGCGGACAAAATTTTGACAAAAGTGTCCTCTTCTCGAGCTGCAATCACCTGTGTCCTGCATTGTTGTGTTAGCATGCTAATGTTAGCGCTCTTTAGTTAGCTCGTAGCTTCACATTGCATGTAAACTGACACAGAATGAGCGTGATCTAAAAACTCTTACTAACATCCAAATAATCAGTGGTAAGTTAGAGAACTAGTGTCAGACATAATAATAATAATAATAACTTTATTTATATAGCACCTTTTAAAAACACAGGTTTACAAAGTGCTTTGACAAACAGCAAAAACAAGAACAAACTAAACCAAACACAGAAGAACAGAAACAACAGTAAGAATATAACAGATGCAAAATACCAAAAATAATTAAATACAATTCAACAGAAAAGAACCCAAAGTGCACGATACACAACCAGACATATAGAACCCGACTATCACAAGAACCATCATAAGAACCATCATAAGAACCATCATAAGAACCATCACAAGAACCATCATAAGAACCATCACAAGAACCATCACAAGAACCATCATGAGAACCATCATGAGAACCATCATAAGAACCATCATAAGAACCATCATGAGAACCATCACAAGAACCATCATAAGAACCATCATAAGAACCATCATGAGAACCATCATAAGAACCATCATAAGAACCATCATAAGAACCATCATAAGAACCCAGGAACACAAGAACCCAACAACATGAGCTGAGACCAAGAGGACCAAAGATTTAAAAAGATGTAAGAAACTAAAAGATAAAAGCAAATAAAAAGCAATGAGAAGGTAAGCGCAGTAAAGGAAATAAAAACAAGTGGTTAAAGGATCAAAAAACCCAAAACTATAATATTAATAAAAATAAAAATTAACTATAAATACGAAACATAAATAGACAAAGTAAGTAAGATAAGAAATTACCAAGTTAAAACACAAGAGGAGATTAAGATATGAGCATAAATACAAGATAAGACCATAAATAAAAGACAGTAAGAAGTAAAAGAAGATAAAAATAGTAAAACCAGTAAGAGAAGACATTAAGAAGACGACATCACATAAAAGCAAGTCTGTAAAAGTATGTTTTAAGAAGGGATTTAAAAGAATTGAGGGAGTCTGCGAGTCTTATCTCCTCAGGGAGGTCGTTCCAAAGACATGGTTTGAGAAAAAAAGTATACGGGGCCAAGTGGTTAGACATCTTAATTATCGTAAGTCATTGTGGCTATTTGTCTAAAAATTAAAGGTTAACAAAGGGCAACTGATTCACTGTTCCAGTTGATCCGTAAGCAGTTCGACGTACGGTCATTCATAATTAATTTTATTTGAAGATCATGCAAAACAAACAAACATTTTGTGCCGCGCCTCATTGACCTGGTAAAAATCCCTGCGTCCCTTCCTGGTGTGTCACCTCACTTAAATGTGGCAGGTGTGTCACTGTGAGGTGACAAACCTGCCCACTGTGCCCTGATGTTTACAAAGAACAAGAAATACAAATACAAAAACAAATGCAAAATATCAAATAACTAGACGCTCCTACACACTTCTTTATTATAGTCCCAGCTCGCTGAAATTCAGGCGTGACATTGTTTACCGTAAAACTTGAAATAAAAGCCGCTCACATTCCCAATTTAAGTCCTTTTTAACTTACCTGGTGCCGCATGAACAAATGTGAGACATGTAGGCAGATCAGGATTAGAGGCTCCTGTGCATGATGAAAAATAAGGAGAAAAAGCACCCATCTATCAATCCATTATCTCATCACCACCATTTTTCCCTTTTGGAATCAAGGGTGGGTGGGGGGATTAAATCCAACATTGATAAAAAAAATTCACAATTAGGACATTCTAATTAGTACTTATCACAGACTGTAAATATTACTGGACTAAGTCTGAGTGGCGTCACCTGTCTGTTCCTGCAGGGGGTGCTGGAGTCTTATTATCCTTCATCAAATCAAAAACTGATGAGTCATCAAAACATTCACCCCCCGTACAGTGTGTGTCCATCCAGACATGAGCTAATCACACCTATTTGGTTTTTTGAACCAGGCTGTAAACATGTTCATCTCTGCTGTAAAAACAGGCTTTTTAGAATGGGTGTGTATGTGACTTCCTGTGCTTCTGCAGCCAGCCTCTAGTGGACACTCCAGGAACTCCATGATTTTTTTCACTTCCGCAACAGCTTCATTTTTTGAGACCGGAGGTTGCTGCTTGGTTTTTATACATTTGTTTTCTGTGAACACTGTTTATTGTTTTGAGTTTCTTTGTATTAAATATTTAGAGTTTAAGTCGTTGTTTTGACAACGGCCTACATAGTGGTTATTTAACTCAAGTTTATTATAAAAATAATTACAGAAACAAGATTTTTCAAAAGAAGAAGACCCTGAAGTGCTCTCGGTTTGTTTGTGCGCAGTGACGTCATTAACGTGTCCTCCTGCAAGGGACTGGTTGAAACCAGTGGGCGCGCACTGTAGCTGTTCCCACTCAACGTTCTTGAAGCCAAAATACGCCCCTTACGGGCGCTTCCATCTTGCAATTTTGACGTCATTTGGAGCCAGAGTCTGCGCAGTAGGGTCCGGGGGGAGGAGCCCTGGTAACACGCCCCGCCCACTTAGCGTACTGCCCTGATGACTTACGCAGCCCAGCTACGCTGAAAGCGCTCTGCCGGTCTACGATGAAGAAATGTGTAAGTACAACAAACCACCGTATTCAACGTCTAATATTTAAACTCTGTGTTTTTAAAAATCCAGTTATTTTGATCATTATTGAAAACACGTGGGCTGCTGGGTCCTCTGGTTTTAATGAAATCGTTCTATATTTAAGCTATATTTAAGCTAGGTTAGCACCACAGGCCGTAGGCTACAGGTGGTGAGATATGTTGTATTCTGTTAGAAACTGATAGTCTGCAATGTGAGTCATGTCTGCTTTTCTAATATATTTAAATGAACAGTAAATCAATTGTTTTTTGTATCTTCATTCAGGCAAAGAAGAGATAAAAGCAGCTGGTCTGAAATCTTCCACAGAGGTGAAGTGTAAGTTAAAATCATCTGTTAAAAGTTTATATCCTGTGATCTTTATTTAAGTTTCATAAGAGGATTGTGAAAACAAGCTGTTGTTAACAATACAGTCTTCTAACCAGCTAAATGTTAAATAGAAAGGTGATGTTTTGGTCTTCTTCTCTTCAGTTATTAACTGAAACACAGAGTTTGAAGGAACCTCCTCCTTTTATCACCTGTGCCAGATGCCCTGCTCATCCACTGTGGGAGAAATGACCTTACACTAGCAGCTCTCCCAGATGAAGAGTCCTCTCTGCCATCACCCAGAGGAGCTGATCGACGTCTGAAGAAGGTGGACAGAGTCTGGAGCTTTGTGACAGTGAACAGTGAGAAGGCTACCATAGTCATCCTCAGATAAAACACAGAGATCCAGGTCAATATTTAATTTATTTTTCTTTCCATGATGTTGCCCTGTGTTTGAAAGGCCAGATGCTGGAGGGTTGTGTTGGATTTGCTTTTCCATCATATTTTAACAGTCAAACAATCATCCAGGATCTCTTTACTTTATTTGATTTTTGTTTGGATTTCTTTGTTAAATTATGTTTTATACTTTCTCCTATGTCCCAGCAGTTTGACCTGATGGTCTCTCTTACTTATTGTCCACATGGTTAATGAAGCCAGGGGTTGTTTATTGAAGATTTATTTTCATAAAATGTTTAAATAAACTTTTTAAAAATCTGAATTGACTGTCTCTGATTAACTGGAGCACGACAAAGTGTTGGTCACAGTAAAATAATTTAGCAGTTAAGTTTATAGCTCACATTTGAAAAGGCCTTGAACTGACATTCATTTCTTCTTGACCAACAACAGCTAAGACAACAGCAAAGCTAACAGACGAGCTCAGCTTGTCACAGCCGGCTCGTCTGAGATAAATGGCCTTCAAACTTATTTAATATTAAACATTTAAAGCCAATAAGCATAGCAAGATACGTATGAGATTCCATTTCAATTTATTCAATCACACACTTGTCAAACAGTCTGGCATGTTGTGCTGCTGTTTTCAAGAGTTAATAACTGAAGAGAAGAAGACCATCGAGAGAGGACAGGAAACACTCAGGGGACGAGTCCTCCACGTTGTCGGGGGACGAGTCCTCCACGTTGTCGGGGGACGAGTCCTCCACGTTGTCGGGGGACGAGTCCTCCACGTTGTCGGGGGACGAGTCCTCCACGTTGTCAGGGGTTGCTGATGGATCTGAATCTGAGAGCATCTTCTGTAATAAAGAAAAACAATCACAGAGTTAAATGTAAAGTATAATGAATTTTACTGTGATGTTTCTGCCTCAGACCTGAGATCAGATCTGTCCTCAGGTTCTGCTAAACTTCAGCTTCTAAAGTTTGTTTTAAAGACAGGAGAACTATTTATGAGACATGATGAATTCAATAATATGATCAGCTTTATGAATTATTGTTTTAAGACAAAAGTGTTCCTGCCACTTTCTATTGAAGATTATTTTAAACTGTCATCACATGGGCCAGCCTGATAAATTAAACTAATGTTAAATATTCTCATATAATCAGAGAGCCAGTTTGTGTGCAGAACCTCACCGGAGCTGGAATCAGAGTCTGGACTGCTGTTTCCTTTGAGCATTGATTTCCTTGAAGACAGAAAGAAGAACAATTTAAACATGAACTTCTTGCAGAACCATAGAGGCTGTTAAAATCTTCTGCTAGTCTTCCTTACATTTTAAGAAGGATTATAAATTGTTACTAAAATTACTTTGATGCTGATAGCGGTTACAATAACACGGTCCAATCATATGAGAGATCATTTTACCTTTGAGTCCTATGTGAAGGTGTTCTCTTCAGAATCAGCGCTGCAAAGACAAGATGATGCCGTCCACCTTCACAAGCTGCTGCTTCAGTCTGGCTGCATCATGGTCTCCTACAGGAACACCACAGAAATACAATCAAAGTACTTCACTGTATTTATCAGAGGATGTACTGTATGCAAAGTAAAACAAAATTAGCTGTAATTCCTCAAAAAGGTTTGAGACTGCTTTGTTATTTGAGAGCACAGATTGTTTCTGTTCCCTTCTCTCTGTTTGCCTGTACATGACCTTTCAGTGCTGTAGAAGATGCTACAGTAAATCCTGGATCAGCTGTGTGGATGGTGTGACTGTGTGCTAAAGCTTTGTTAAAGTTGTCACACACATACTCATATGCCTTTGGAGAGTAAAAGTACAGTGTGGTGGCAAACTGCTTCAGCTCCTCTGAGTACTTAGCTGACTTTTTCCCCTGTTGTATCTTCCGCAAAATGTGTTTTGGTACTTCATCAACTGACTCGAGCAAAGATGCAGATTGACTTGATATCAATAACTTCTTCATCAGTTGATTGATGACTTGCTTTAAGGAGCATATTTTTTTCTTTAAACGCCTGGACTTCTGGCATTTTCCTCTCAGCTTCTTCCTGTATTTTTTTAGGATCTCTTCAGTGGCCTGATTTCTCTGTTTCAGAGATCTCGGAGACTTCAGGTTGTAGCAGTTCTCCTCTTGAATGTCAAGTTTTGCTTGTGTTGATGTTGTTGCTTGATAACTATGATCTTCTATATTTCTATCCACTGTTACAGCAGTGTCAGCCTGACAGATGTCAATGCTAAGAGGGAAATTTACATTTGCATTGTTAGTCAAGATGGCATTGCTGTAATCGGCAGCAGAAGTCAAGCTGATGTAGCATTGGTCAACTATTGAATCCTCTTTATTGGCACCAGAAAACCTGCTATTTGAAAATGACAGGGGATTTACCTTGGTGTCACAACTATCCAAAATCCTGCGTTTTGCACCAGAAGTCCTCAAATGATGTCTTGGAAACAGAATAGGGACAGCTGTGGTCTTTAGGTAACGATTTCCCTACAGACAGTAAGAAATAAATCATTTTCCAAAATCACATTCATGTATCCACAAACATGATGCTGACAGCAATGAAAATACAAGTCACTTGTTTATGTAATTAATTATCTAAGCTTTGAGTTCATGGTGAAGGCATGCTCTTCAAAATGAACTCTGCAAAGACGAGATGATGGTGTAGGTCTCCAGTCCTTCTGTCTCATGTTCACCACCCACTGCTCCAGTCTGCCTGTGTCACCACCACCTAAAGGAAAACTGTGCAAAAATATAATAATAGAGCTTCATATTACTTATCAAATGATGTACTGTGTGCAATGCAAAGTATGAATCATTTTGTCAGCCATATTTCCTTAACAGTGATTTAGACAGCTTGGTTACGTAAGGGGTTTAAATGAAAACTATTGTGTTAATTATTGTCTAACTCTGTTTGTGTTATACTGGTTATACTGTATAATGTCTAAGTCTAAGTCTGTTGCAAAATAATAATTCAATATTTCATCAACATGCTGTATGTATATTAAATAGTATTTTATTGGTGAGGTGCCCCAATCAGAGCGTCCTACAGAGTATCAGCAGCTTTAGAGGGAGGAGACGAGCACATTGTGGAGAGGAGCGCACCGCAGGGGGCGAGCTGGGGGAGAAACCAGAGACCAGAGAAAAAGGAAATCCCAGTTTAAAACACACCGCAGGTTGTTGATGTTTGTGTTCACGTTTCGGTTAGTCTCTTAAATCAGTAACAGTTATATTAAATCACATCTTACCTTTAGTTTTATCTGGATCTTAAATCAGTAACAGTTATATTAAATCACATCTTACCTTTAGTTTTATCTGGATCTTAAATCAGTAACAGTTATATTAAATCACATCTTACCTTTAGTTTTATCTGGATCTTAAATCAGTAACAGTTATATTAAATCAGAGCTTACCTTTAGTTTTATCTGGATCTTAAATCAGTAACAGTTATATTAAATCAGATCTTACCTTTAGTTTTATCTGGATCTTAAATCAGTAACAGTTATATTAAATCACATCTTACCTTTAGTTTTATCTGGATCTTGAATCAGTAACAGTTATATTAAATCACATCTTACCTTTAGTTTTATCTGGATACATAGAGAAATATTCTCCCCTCGTATATAGTCCTATGAATTTCAGCCTGCACGGTGAAAGTAAAACCTGTTCCTCTCGGTATAGCCCACTTATCACTCAGACTGTAAACATGTACACATTAGTAATGATGCAGGCCAGATTACAATTATGTGACTTTGTTTTTGCCCTCGATACTTTTTTGAGACTTTACCAGACGTTTTTATTTTTGCTGTAAAATAACTGTACAGTCAATGAACCGCATCTGTGAGCGGATTTTATATTACGATTCTTGGTTTTAAATACAATTTCAATCACAATAACGACATCACAATATCAAGATCTGCGGCTGTCAATCATCGTCAAATATGACGTAAAATCCCGTTTTTCAATCTCAAATAACTTAAAACAAACTTCACAGAAAAATGAGCACCTGAACACAATGTAGGGTGATAATAACTAATGATCACAGCAGAGTTTAGGTTTGGAAAAAAATGATGTGACGAGTATTTTAACTTTACAGTTTGACCCACATCCCATCTGTTATTTATTTTTCACATAATTATATATGTATTTATATAATTTCTTTGAAAAGAAGAGCTTACCTTTCTGATTTGTATGTTGGGTTTTAGCTGTTTTAAAACAAGTGAGGGCATACATATTTTACTTTGATGGGTTTGTGTGTGTTTTATTAACTTATCTTTTAAAAGCACTTTTGTTTAATGCACTTTATATATGCAGACCTTTTAGACGGCTTTAACGCCTTCATTTCAGGGCACTTTTAAGATCTTTCCTTTAATTATTTATTTATTTATTATTTTATTTCCTTTAAGGGTTATTAATATATTATTTAGCAGTGGCCGTCGTCTGGACACTCCTCAGATGGTTTTATCAGAGGCCCTGGGACACCTGAGGCTTTTAATTAACAATAGAGCTCCGCCGCAGTGGTCCGGTCACCCTTTTATCCAAATTTTAAACTGTCTTGGAGGGTTTTTTTAAACACTGTGGTGTGGTTTTTAAGGAGGTTTTTAAGTATATTTTAATAGCCATCGTCCCGAGTGCCCGCGCCCCTCGTAGCGTCCCCTAGAGGACGCTGCGCCCCCTACCTTACCGAACCCCCTACCCTAACCCTTACCCCAACCCAGCAGTCATAAGGGAATTAACAGTCAACTATGGAAGGAATTTGACTGGAAATTAAAAATGAGATTTTTTAACACACCCTTTGTTATTTCTATGTTTGTTAACTTTCAGTTGCACTGTGTTGGAGAAAGTGTGATAGGGGACCACTCACATATCTTTTGGGATTGCCTAATGATTCCCTTTGTTGTTTTTGATGTCAGTTGTTCCTGCAGGAATATACAACACAGAACAGAGATACACATCGCAGATGCTTTTGTTGATTGCCAAAAAAATGTGAACTGTGAACTGGAAGGACACAAAACATTCAACTGATGACTGCAAGTCTACAAATGAAGACGGACATTTTTACCCACAGGTGGAACTGTGTAAAATGATATCTGGGTGTCTAAGTGATATGGGTTGTTGTAACAGAACAGTGTTGAGTGGAACAGAAGCTGTTATCACGGGAACTATGCTCTGCGGAAGGTGTCTGTCTCTGAAATAAGTACAGTAACTTGTTTCATGTACCTTTTTATTTATTTACTGTATGTTCCACTTAAGTATTATTATTATATATAATTCTAGAGAAAGGTCTTATGTCACAGAATGTGTTGTTTTGTAAAAATGAAAAATAAACAGTTAAAGAACAGTTAAGAAATTTTGGACATTCAAAGAAAAACTCACTTGTTCAGAAGGGCTTGTTTTTAGGAACTCCAGACTTCTTGTACCTAAGAACCTGAGAGCAGAAATGCTGCAAAAAATCCATGAAGCTCATCTTGGAGTAGTGAAATGCAAAGAGAGAGCAAGACTCTTTTGGCCCGGGATGTCCAAACAACTTGAGGACATTGTTTTAAAGTGTTCCATCTGCAACACATTCAAAAGAAATAATGTGAAAGAACCACTCTTACGTACATATTCCAGACAGAGCGTGGGCAGAACTGGGTGTGCATCTTTTCCATTTTGATCAAAGTAAATATCTACTGTGTGTAGATTATTACTCAAAATACACTGAAATCGCAAAACTTTCCCAGACAACAAGCAAGCATTTTATAACAGCACTCAAGTCAATGTTTGCAAGACATGAGATTCCAGATGAAATAGTGTCAGATAATGGACCACAGTTTGCACGTGAGGAGTTTACACTATTTGCAGAAAAGGGGGAGTTTAAGCACACAACATCTAGCCCAGGATTCTCACAGGCCAATGGACAAAGTGAATGAGCAATCCAGACTGTAAATAACCTGCTCAAGAAAGCACAAGAGAAATGTAAAATGTTCAAAAACCAATACAGATACAATGGGAAAAGAAAGCACAAGAGAGTCAAGGAGATCCTTAGAGTACAGAAAAGTACCTTTGGATGGAGTGAAACTGTCTCCTGCACAGCTATTAATGGGTAGACGACTGCCAGAGACTGCTCAGCTGTTGAAGCCTCAGCTGTAAAAGAAAGTGCATGAACACATGAAGACAAGACAGTTGAAACAAAAACACTGGATCATGGAGCCAGAGACCTGCCTAAATAACAGGAGGGAGAGAAAGTTCGGTTCAAAGTAGGTCATTCATGGCAGCCAGCAGTTGATTGTGTTCAGCCGAGGTCTTTGGTGATCCAGACACCTGAAAGCAACACCTTTTGGAGAAACAGACGACACCTACTGAAAAGCAGACAGGAAAGTTCTCCAGAACCAAACTGTAACAGTCAGGAAGAATTCATGGCAGAGACAGATGAGCCAACAGAAAACACTTTGGTGATACCAGCATCCATTCCTTCTCCTTTGAAAGAAACTGTAACAGCTGAAACAACCACAGCCATTCCAGTAAAGACATCGCACGTTGGTAGAAGGATAAATCCTCAAAAACGTTATTCAATGTAAACTGACATGTAAGATATACTGTATGGCATAATGTTCATGTTAAATAGAAAGGAAAAAACTGTAAAGAATAGAGGACTTGTAAGTTAATACCTTTAACCTTTAACTTAAGCTGAATGGGTAAAATGATTTTCATTGTCAGCAGTCATTCTGACTTTCTCTTTTAAAAGAAAATGTGTTGTGAACTAGGCTTAACCACTAGAGGGCGTATTAAGTGACCTACAGGGGGACATGTTCTGTAGAAGAAGCTTTCAGTAAAGTGAGCTATTTGAAAACACTTTGGCCTCTCCGTCATTATTTATGAACCAAATCACAAATTACACAACCAGTTCATTTGCCCTTGGACCAAGCTTCGAATTTAACATGACCTGGATGACTGAGAACCTACACAGACATATTTACTTTGTTAACTTATTTTATATTGATTTTAAGTTATTATAAATTATAGTTATATTTATTTTATTATCTCAGTATGCTGCTTTGAGCACTATGTGATATGTCTACCAGATTTAAACGCCTGTTTGTTCAATGAAAATGCTGAATTAAGGGATAAAAAGCCCCAAAAAACCGGTCATAACCACTAATCTGACCCAGCAGCAGAGGGCAGCAATACGCCTCCGTCCTGTCTTCCGCCTCAACCAACGAAGACGAAGAAGAGCGCTTCCGGCCGGAAGTGTTGTTGTTGTGGCGGAGTAGGGCAGCTAGTGGAAGCTAATCGAAGCTAACAGAGTGTAAATGTGAGAGTAACAGATGGCTGCCGGATTTACTCTCAGGGTGAGATCATCAGTTTTATGTTTGAATATCATATAAAGTATCCTGAACGGTTTATATTTCAGCCGTTCTTCGCGCCAGAAAACTGTACCAAGTGAAACAGCCACTGCGCATGCTCGCAGTGACTGCTAGGCTACACTTAGCTTCAGCTGCGGTTATTGTTATTTATTATTTTTAAATAACTCCGCTGACATGGAAACAACCTGGATAACTCGAGCTAACTACAGAAACACACAGTTAACACGGAATAGGGTTATTATTATTATTATTATTATTATTATTATTATTATTATTATTATTATTCACCATGCACCTTAATAACTTATCATTTAGTATTTGCCTACTTGCACATAGCTCTGTATATATATATATATATATTTATTTCTTGTTTACTGCACATAGTTCTGTTTACATCTGTTAGTCCGATCACTGTCCACTCATATCTACTCTTTTATATTTTGTATTTTAAGTTAAGTTTAAGCTTTAAGTTGTATTTAAATTGACACTTTATATTTAGGTTAACATGTTTCGTCTACCTGCACTGTTGTTAATTTATTGCTCTGTGTGCCTTTGAATTGCCCTCCAGGGACAAATAAAGTTTTTTGAATTGAATTAACAACAGGTACTAACCCTTCTACTGTGTCTCTACTGTAACTGTGCAATGTGTTGAAAACTGGTCAATATCTACACTGTTAATGCATCAGTGTAGATATAAATATTGTTTATATTCTCTATGAACGTAGCTTATTATTATTACTACTTATTTTTTTATTTTTTTTTAAAGATTTATTTTTGGGCTTTTTGTGCCTTTAATCCAGAGAGAGGACAGTGGATAGAGTCTGAAACCAGAGAGAGAGAGAGGACAGTGGATAGAGTCAGAAACCAGAGAGAGAGAGGACAGTGGATAGAGTCAGAAACCAGAGAGAGAGAGGACAGTGGATAGAGTCTGAAACCAGAGAGAGAGAGGACAGTGGATAGAGTCAGAAACCAGAGAGAGAGAGGACAGTGGATAGAGTCAGAAACCAGAGAGAGAGAGAGGACAGTGGATAGAGTCAGAAACCAGAGAGAGAGAGAGGACAGTGGATAGAGTCAGAAACCAGAGAGAGAGAGGACAGTGGATAGAGTCTGAAACCAGAGAGAGAGAGAGGACAGTGGATAGAGTCTGAAACCAGAGAGAGAGAGGACAGTGGATAGAGTCAGAAACCAGAGAGAGAGAGGACAGTGGATAGAGTCAGAAACCAGAGAGAGAGAGAGGACAATGGATAGAGTCTGAAACCAGAGAGAGAGAGGACAGTGGATAGAGTCAGAAACCAGAGAGAGAGAGGACAGTGGATAGAGTCTGAAACCAGAGAGAGAGAGGACAGTGGATAGAGTCTGAAACCAGAGAGAGAGAGGACAGTGGATAGAGTCAGAAACCAGAGAGAGAGAGGACAGTGGATAGAGTCTGAAACCAGAGAGAGAGAGGACAGTGGATAGAGTCTGAAACCAGAGAGAGAGAGGACAGTGGATAGAGTCGGAAACCAGAGAGAGAGGACAGTGGATAGAGTCTGAAACCAGAGAGAGAGAGAGGACAGTGGATAGAGTCTGAAACCAGAGAGAGAGAGGACAGTGGATAGAGTCAGAAACCAGAGAGAGAGAGAGGACAGTGGATAGAGTCAGAAACCAGAGAGAGAGAGGACAGTGGATAGAGTCAGAAACCAGAGAGAGAGAGAGGACAGTGGATAGAGTCAGAAACCAGAGAGAGAGAGGACAGTGGATAGAGTCAGAAACCAGAGAGAGAGAGAGGACAGTGGATAGAGTCAGAAACCAGAGAGAGAGAGGACAGTGGATAGAGTCAGAAACCAGAGAGAGAGAGAGGACAGTGGATAGAGTCAGAAACCAGAGAGAGAGAGAGGGCAGTGGATAGAGTCAGAAACCAGAGAGAGAGAGGACAGTGGATAGAGTCAGAAACCAGAGAGAGAGAGGACAGTGGATAGAGTCAGAAACCAGAGAGAGAGAGGACAGTGGATAGAGTCAGAAACCAGAGAGAGAGAGAGGACAGTGGATAGAGTCAGAAACCAGAGAGAGAGAGGACAGTGGATAGAGTCAGAAACCAGAGAGAGAGAGAGGACAGTGGATAGAGTCAGAAACCAGAGAGAGAGAGGACAGTGGATAGAGTCAGAAACCAGAGAGAGAGAGAGGACAGTGGATAGAGTCAGAAACCAGAGAGAGAGAGAGGGCAGTGGATAGAGTCTGAAACCAGAGAGAGAGAGGACAGTGGATAGAGTCTGAAACCAGAGAGAGAGAGAGGACAGTGGATAGAGTCTGAAACCAGAGAGAGAGAGGACAGTGGATAGAGTCAGAAACCAGAGAGAGAGAGAGGACAGTGGATAGAGTCTGAAACCAGAGAGAGAGAGAGGACAGTGGATAGAGTCAGAAACCAGAGAGAGAGAGAGGACAGTGGATAGAGTCTGAAACCAGAGAGAGAGAGAGGACAGTGGATAGAGTCTGAAACCAGAGAGAGAGGACAGTGGATAGAGTCAGAAACCAGAGAGAGAGAGGACAGTGGATAGAGTCTGAAACCAGAGAGAGAGAGGACAGTGGATAGAGTCTGAAACCAGAGAGAGAGAGAGGACAGTGGATAGAGTCAGAAACCAGAGAGAGAGAGGACAGTGGATAGAGTCTGAAACCAGAGAGAGAGAGGACAGTGGATAGAGTCTGAAACCAGAGAGAGAGAGGACAGTGGATAGAGTCTGAAACCAGAGAGAGAGAGAGGACAGTGGATAGAGTCTGAAACCAGAGAGAGAGAGAGGACAGTGGATAGAGTCTGAAACCAGAGAGAGAGGACAGTGGATAGAGTCAGAAACCAGAGAGAGAGAGAGGACAGTGGATAGAGTCTGAAACCAGAGAGAGAGGACAGTGGATAGAGTCAGAAACCAGAGAGAGAGAGGACAGTGGATAGAGTCAGAAACCAGAGAGAGAGAGGACAGTGGATAGAGTCGGAAACCAGAGAGAGAGAGGACAGTGGATAGAGTCTGAAACCAGAGAGAGAGAGGACAGTGGATAGAGTCTGAAACCAGAGAGAGAGGACAGTGGATAGAGTCAGAAACCAGAGAGAGAGAGAGAGAGAGAGGACAGTGGATAGAGTCAGAAACCAGAGAGAGAGAGGACAGTGGATAGAGTCAGAAACCAGAGAGAGAGAGAGAGGACAGTGGATAGAGTCTGAAACCAGAGAGAGAGAGCGGGGAATGACATGTGGAAAAGGGCCACGGGTGGAAGTGAACCCGGGCCTACCGCTCGAGACGAGAGTCTCAATACATGGGACGCGTGCCCTACCACTGAGCCACCAGCGCGCCCCAATTATTACTACTTTTATTATTCTATTGTAACTTGTATTTCTATTTTATTTGATATTGTAAACTTACCCTTCCTACTGATTTTTGGTGTTCATGAGTAACTGTAGTAGAGCCGGCAATATTCTACAATTCACTGAGCAGACTCTTTTATCCAAAGTGACGTACATCAGAGAGTAAGAACAACACAAGCAAGGATCTAGAAAAAAGGGAACAATGTCAGGAAGAGCAAACGATCAGCTTTGAGTCTGATTGGACACACAGGTGCTGACAGGAAGTGACCAGAGGCAAAGCACAACATTGAGGGCAGTTCTTGAGAGCGCTAATCAGTATAGAAACCATCGTGTGTGACATGTGCTCTTTTAGGAAGGTTGAAGACCAGTCGTGCTGCTGCATTTTGTATCATCTGCAGAGGTTTGATAGTGACTGTAGGAAGACCTGCCAGTAGAGAGTTGCAATAATCAATGCGATATGACCTCAAATCAATATCACCATTAATTTAACATTTTAACATGGATTATGATTAATGAACCATTATTTAGTTGATTGACGAGGTCTGTAAATATGCTCCACTATTAAAGCTGCGATCTGTTTTCTAATGAGTGAATATCTGATGAACTGTTTTCAGGTTATTTATTGAATATTTAGAACTGAAATCAAAGCTTGAAATGAAAACGACACATTTTAGTTTTAAAGTAGAAATGAACTTCTCTAAAACAGTAAAAATAAATACCTTGTGTTTCTAACAGTTTTTCCTCAGTGTTTACATTTGACTTCTTTTTGTTCGGTGTCGTCTTCCCTAAAGACAAAATGTGTCGACGGGTGTTGCTTCCATATTGTGGATTGGACATGTCGTCACGTGACTCTGCCCTGAAAATAATCCAAATAATCGACAAGATTACGTCGGTTAGAGGTTCTGAATGTCATTTAGATTAACTTTCGATTATTTGCCCCGCCCTAAACTGTAACAAACAGATTTCCCCCTGGGTTAGTTAACTCTGATCAGTTTACCCAGTTTAGTTAACTCTGATCAGTTTACCCAGTTTAGTTAACACTGATCAGTTTACCCAGTTTAGTTAACTCTGATCAGTTTACCCAGTTTAGTTAACACTGATCAGTTTACCCAGTTTAGTTAACACTGATCAGTTTACCCAGTTTAGTTAACACTGATCAGTTTACCCAGTTTAGTTAACACTGATCAGTTTACCCGGGTTAGTTAACACTGACTCCCTCCTCACCATCAGCTTAGGAGTGCCCAGTGTGGGCTGCTCCATCACTCTGGCTTCTCTCCATTAGTGCATGTCCATAGGATCCTGTTTCTGCATATGTGTGTATATTGCCTATGTGCATGATTACAAAGTGTAAAAACTGAAATTTCCCCTTGCGGGATCAATAAAGTAAATCTAATCTTTACCCGGGTTAGTTAACCGTGATCAGTTTACTCAGGTTAGTTAACCGTGATCAGTTTACCCAGGTTAGTTAACTCTGATCAGTTTACCCGGGTTAGTTAACCGGTGTGGTGTGGGGAGAACACCGAACACGGATTCTGTGGATGTGGATTTTAATATTTTTATTGACAAAAAAATTTCTTGCGACAATTATCGTTATCGTTTTATTGCACAGGCCTATCTCGGTGACTTGTTGTCTCAATGACTTGTTGTCTCGATGACTTGTTGTCTCGATGACTTGTCGCATTGATCGGTTCTCTCTGGTAAGCAGACTGTGAGGCGGCGTCCTGCAGAAGATGACATTTGTTTTCTGGAGTCTAAATCTGTGAGACTGGAGGCAGAGACCAACGCCTTAAGATGGAACAAGAAGTCTCATACAGGAAGTGAGGACGGACAAGATGAGGAGAGGAAACCTGTCTCAGGTGACACACATCAACACGCTGTAACTGTATGTTTAAGCTTAAATTTAGTTTACTTTGGACAGGTCCCCCTAACCCTCATGCTTTGGACAGGTCCCCCTAACCCTCATACTTTGGACAGGTCCCCCTAAACCTCATACTTTGGACAGGTCCCCCTAACCCTCATACTTTGGACAGGTCCCCCTAAACCTCATACTTTGGACAGGTCCCCCTAAACCTCGTACTTTGGACAGGTCCCCCTAAACCTCGTACTTTGGACAGGTCCCCCTAAACCTCGTACTTTGGACAGGTCCCCCTAAACCTCGTACTTTGGACAGGTCCCCCTAACCCTCATACTTTGGACAGGTCCCCCTAACCCTCATACTTTGGACAGGTCCCCCTAAACCTCATACTTTGGACAGGTCCCCCTAAACCTCGTACTTTGGACAGGTCCCCCTAAACCTCATACTTTTGACAGGTCCCCTTAACCCTCGTACTTTGGACAGGTCCCCCTAAACCTCATACTTTGGACAGGTCCCCCTAAATCTCATACTTTGGACAGGTCCCCCCCTAAACCTCATACTTTGGACAGGTCCCCCCCTAAACCTCATACTTTGGACAGGTCCCCCCTAACCCTCGTACTTTGGACAGGTCCCCCCTAACCCTCATACTTTGGACAGGTCCCCCTAAACCTCATACTTTGGACAGGTCCCCCCTAAACCTCGTACTTTTGACAGGTCCCCCCTAAACCTCGTACTTTGGACAGGTCCCCCTAAACCTCATACTTTTGACAGGTCCCCCTAACCCTCAAACTTTGGACAGGTCCCCCTAACCCTCGTACTTTGGACAGGTCCCCCTAACCCTCGTACTTTGGACAGGTCCCCCTAACCCTCGTACTTTTGACAGGTCCCCCTAAACCTCATACTTTTGACAGGTCCCCCTAAACCTCATACTTTTGACAGGTCCCCCTAAACCTCATACTTTGGACAGGTCCCCCTAAACCTCATACTTTGGACAGGTCCCCCTAAACCTCATACTTTGGACAGGTCCCCCTAAACCTCATACTTTGGACAGGTCCCCCTAAACCTCATACTTTGGACAGGTCCCCCTAACCCTCATACTTTTGACAGGTCCCCCTAAACCTCATACTTTTGACAGGTCCCCCTAACCCTCGTACTTTGGACAGGTCCCCCTAACCCTCGTACTTTTGACAGGTCCCCTTAACCCTCGTACTTTGGACAGGTCCCCCTAACCCTCATACTTTTGACAGGTCCCCCTAAACCTCATACTTTGGACAGGTCCCCCTAAACCTCGTACTTTGGACAGGTCCCCCTAAACCTCATACTTTTGACAGGTCCCCTTAACCCTCGTACTTTGGACAGGTCCCCCTAAACCTCATACTTTGGACAGGTCCCCCTAAATCTCATACTTTGGACAGGTCCCCCCCTAAACCTCATACTTTGGACAGGTCCCCCCCTAAACCTCATACTTTGGACAGGTCCCCCCTAACCCTCGTACTTTGGACAGGTCCCCCCTAACCCTCATACTTTGGACAGGTCCCCCTAAACCTCATACTTTGGACAGGTCCCCCCTAAACCTCGTACTTTTGACAGGTCCCCCCTAAACCTCGTACTTTGGACAGGTCCCCCTAAACCTCATACTTTTGACAGGTCCCCCTAACCCTCAAACTTTGGACAGGTCCCCCTAACCCTCGTACTTTGGACAGGTCCCCCTAACCCTCGTACTTTGGACAGGTCCCCCTAACCCTCGTACTTTTGACAGGTCCCCCTAAACCTCATACTTTGGACAGGTCCCCCTAACCCTCATACTTTTGACAGGTCCCCCTAAACCTCATACTTTTGACAGGTCCCCCTAAACCTCATACTTTGGACAGGTCCCCCTAAACCTCATACTTTGGACAGGTCTCCCTAAACCTCATACTTTGGACAGGTCCCCCTAACCCTCATACTTTTGACAGGTCCCCCTAAACCTCATACTTTTGACAGGTCCCCCTAACCCTCGTACTTTGGACAGGTCCCCCTAACCCTCGTACTTTGGACAGGTCCCCCTAACCCTCGTACTTTTGACAGGTCCCCCTAAACCTCATACTTTGGACAGGTCCCCCTAACCCTCATACTTTGGACAGGTCCCCCTAAACCTCATACTTTGGACAGGTCCCCCTAAACCTCATACTTTGGACAGGTCCCCCTAAACCTCATACTTTGGACAGGTCCCCCTAACCCTCATACTTTGGACAGGTCCCCCTAACCCTCATACTTTTGACAGGTTCCCCTAACCCTCATACTTTGGACAGGTCCCCCTAACCCTCGTACTTTGGACAGTATAATAATATTTAAGGCAAACACTGCCATTATGTTTGTATTTATATTAAAAGGACTCAAACATATTGTAAGGATATTGAGAGTTCTTCCTCAGAGTGACTCTGCTCTCTCACAGCCACAGCGTACCGACCGGCTAACCGCTAAGCTATTCTCGTAGTCTTTCTAGTGTTTCATTGTCTTTCACATGTGTGCAGGAATACAGGAAGCAGAGATACAATACGAGAGGATACGAGGATCACAGATTCTGGGTTAGATTTCAAGGGTTGAAACAAAAGAATGGTTGAGATCAAGAAAATGTGACACCCTCATAAATATCATAGATGTTTCTAAAAGGTGAAAGGTGAGTGCAAAGAGCCAAATGTTTTACCATGAAATGATGTCTTTCTTGGCTCAGGTAGTGGGATGGTGGTCACCATGGAGACCAGTGACGACAGTGAAGATGAAATGGGACGACTGGACATTGACCTGGACATGAAGTCCAAACAGCATAACCTGACATCGAGCAACGTGCGCTCCATTCTGCATGTAAGCTGTAACATGTTAATATACTCTACACACTGTAACATGTTAATATACACACTGTAACATGTTAATATACTCTACACACTGTAACATGTTTATATACTCTACACACTGTAACATTTTAATATACTCTACACACTGTAACATTTTAATATACTCTACACTGTAACATTTTAATATACTCTACACACTGTAACATCTTAATATACTCTACACACTGTAACATTTTAATATACTCTACACACTGTAACATGTTTATATACTCTACACACTGTAACATTTTAATATACTCTACACACTGTAACATGTTAATATACACACTGTAACATGTTTATATACTCTACACACTGTAACATGTTAATATACACACTGTAACATGTTTATATACGCTACACACTGTAACATGTTAATATACACACTGTAACATTTTAATATACTCTACACACTGTAACATGTTAATATACACACTGTAACATGTTTATATACTCTACACACTGTAACATGTTTATATACTCTACACACTGTAACATGTTTATATACCCTACACACTGTAACATGTTAATATACTCTACACACTGTAACATGTTAATATACACACTGTAACATGTTAATATACTCTACACACTGTAACATGTTAATATACACACTGTAACATGTTTATATACTCTACACACTGTAACATGTTTATATATACACTCTGTAACATGTTAATATACGCTACACACTGTAACATGTTAATATACACACTGTAACATGTTTATATACTCTACACACTGTAACATGTTTATATACTCTATACACTGTAACATGTTTATATACTCTACACACTGTAACATGTTAATATACTCTACACACTGTAACATGTTTATATACTCTACACACTGTAACATGTTTATATACTCTACACACTGTAACATGTTTATATACTCTACACACTGTAACATGTTAATATACTCTACACACTGTAACATGTTAATATACTCTACACACTGTAACATGTTTATATATACACACTGTAACATGTTTATATACTCTACACACTGTAACATGTTAATATACTCTACACACTGTAACATATTAATATACACACTGTAACATGTTAATATACACACTGTAACATGTTAATATACTCTACACACTGTAACATGTTTATATACTCTACACACTGTAACATTTTAATATACTCTACACACTGTAACATTTTAATATACTCTACACACTGTAACATGTTAATATACTCTACACACTGTAACATTTTAATATACTCTACACACTGTAACATGTTTATATACTCTACACACTGTAACATTTTAATATACACACTGTAACATGTTTATATACTCTACACACTGTAACATGTTAATATACACACTGTAACAGTTTAATATACTCTACACACTGTAACATGTTAATATACACACTGTAACATGTTTATATACTCTACACACTGTAACATGTTAATATACTCTATACACTGTAACATGTTTATATACTCTACACACTGTAACATGTTTATATACTCTACACACTGTAACATGTTTATATACTCTACACACTGTAACGTGTTAATATACACACTGTAACATGTTTATATACTCTACACACTGTAACATGTTTATATACTCTACACACTGTAACATGTTAATATACACACTGTAACATGTTTATATATACACACTGTAACATGTTTATATACTCTACACACTGTAACATGTTAATATACTCTACACACTGTAACATGTTAATATACTCTACACACTGTAACATGTTAATATACTCTACACACTGTAACATCTTAATATACTCTACACACTGTAACATGTTTATATATTCTACACACTGTAACATGTTTATATACTCTACACACTGCAACATGTTTATATACTCTACACACTGTAACATGTTAATATACACACTGTAACATGTTTATATACTCTACACACTGTAACATGTTTATATACTCTGCACATTGTAATATGTTAATATACACACTGTAACATTTTAATATACCCTACACACTGTAACATGTTTATATATTCTACACACTGTAACATGTTTATATACTCTACACACTGCAACATGTTTATATACTCTACACACTGTAACATGTTAATATACACACTGTAACATGTTTATATACTCTACACACTGTAACATGTTTATATACTCTGCACACTGTAATATGTTAATATACACACTGTAACATGTTAATATACTCTACACACTGTAACATGTTATTATACTCTACACACTGTAACATGTTATTATACTCTACACACTGTAACATGTTAATATACACACTGTAACATGTTTATATACTCTACACACTGTAACATGTTTATATACTCTACACACTGTAACATGTTAATATACTCTACACACTGTAACATGTTTATATACTCTACACACTGTAACATGTTAATATACACACTGTAACATGTTTATATATACACACTGTAACATGTTTATATACTCTACACACTGTAACATGTTTATATACTCTACACACTGTAACATGTTTATATACTCTACACACTGTAACATGTTTATATACTCTACACACTGTAACATGTTAATATACACACTGTAACATGTTTATATACTCTACACACTGTAACATGTTAATATACACACTGTAACATGTTTATATACTCTACACACTGTAACATGTTTATATACTCTACACACTGTAACATGTTAATATACACACTGTAACATGTTTATATATACACACTGTAACATGTTTATATACTCTACACACTGTAACATGTTAATATACTCTACACACTGTAACATGTTAATATACTCTACACACTGTAACATGTTAATATACTCTACACACTGTAACATGTTTATATATTCTACACACTGTAACATGTTTATATACTCTACACACTGCAACATGTTTATATACTCTACACACTGTAACATGTTAATATACACACTGTAACATGTTTATATACTCTACACACTGTAACATGTTTATATACTCTGCACATTGTAATATGTTAATATACACACTGTAACATTTTAATATACTCTACACACTGTAACATGTTTATATATTCTACACACTGTAACATGTTTATATACTCTACACACTGCAACATGTTTATATACTCTACACACTGTAACATGTTAATATACACACTGTAACATGTTTATATACTCTACACACTGTAACATGTTTATATACTCTGCACACTGTAATATGTTAATATACACACTGTAACATGTTAATGTACTCTACACACTGTAACATGTTATTATACTCTACACACTGTAACATGTTAATATACACACTGTAACATGTTTATATACTCTACACACTGTAACATGTTTATATACTCTACACACTGTAACATGTTAATATACTCTACACACTGTAACATGTTAATATACTCTACACACTGTAACATGTTTATATACTCTACACACGGTAACATGTTAATATACTCTACACACTGTAACATGTTAATATACTCTACACACTGTAATATGTTTATATACTCTACACACGGTAACATGTTAATATACTCTACACACTGTAACATGTTTATATACTCTACACACTGTAACATGTTTATATACTCTACACACTGTAACATGTTAATATACTCTACACACTGTAACATGTTTTACACACTGTGTGTAATGTGTGTGCTGTGCGTTTCTTTCAGGAGTTGATTACCCATGAGCATGTGGTGGCCATGATGAAAGCGACTATCAGAGACACTCAGGACCTGCCTATGTTTGTGAGTTTGATGTTTGTTTGTTTATTGATGTGAATTCTCTCCATGTAGCTTAAATGGCGGCCTCTGGTGATTCAAGATTTTTATTTGTCACATGCTCATACAGATGTGCAGTGAAATGTAAAGACTGTTCTGCAAGGCCATGCAATAAACACTCAAAAATGACTAATGCACATACAGTAATGTAGAAATATAATGTAAAATTAAACAAAGAAATATTGAAATATAGCAAATGTAAAAAGTGAAAACTTTCCAGGGTGTCAAAGTGCAATGTGCAGATTGGAATGTGTGGTTTGTGTGCATCATATAGTCACAGTTCTGTTTTATTTTTAACTGAGGAGAGTGGAGTTAACAGTCCGGACAGCCTGAGGAAAGAAGCTCTTCCTGAGTCTTTCTGTGTTCGCCTTAATGTGTCGAAGGCGCCTGCCAGAGAGTAGCCACATAAACAGTCTGTTAACTGGATCACTCATGATCCTGTTTGCCCTGGCTGTGCTCCTCCTTGTGAAGATGTCCTGGATGGTGGGGAGTGTTGTACCCATTGTACGCTCTGCTGACTTCAGCACCCTCTGCAGGGCTCTTCGGTCACGCCCAGTGCTGTTCCCGTACCACTGGGTGATGTTTCCAGTCAGCACACTCTCCACCGCTCCGGAATAAAAAGTCTTCAGGACCTTCACAGAGACTTTGAATTTCCTCAGCTGTCTGAGGTGATAGAGGCGCTGCCTCGCCCTCTTCACCTGACTGTCTATGTGGGTTGTCCATGTTAAATCCTTAGAGATGTGCACCCCCAGCTACTTGAAGCTGCACACCCTCTCCACCAGCGTCCCATCAATTCTTAGTGGGGTGTAATCCCTCTGCTGTCCTCTCCTGAAGTCCACAATCAGCTCCTTGGTTTTGCTGACGTTCAGGAGCAGGTTGTTGTCCTGACACCACTGTGACAGGTTTCCAACCTCCCCTGTATACGTCTGCTCATCATAGTTGCTGATGCGACCAACAACCACGTGTCATCTGCAAATTTCACCATGATGTTGGAGTTGCTTGTGGCCACACAGTCATGTGTGTACAGGGTGAAGAGCAGGGGGCTGAGGACACAGCCCTGTGGTGCTCCGGTGTTGAGGGTGCAAGAGCTGGAGGTGTGTCTGCCCACTCTGACCACCTGGGATCTGTTTGTCAGGAAGTCCAGGATCCAAGCACACAGGGAGGTGTTAAGTCTGAGGTTGATCAGCTTGGAATGGAGGTTGGCGGTGACTATGGTGTTGAAAGCTGATTTAAACACGTAAGGCCCTGACACACCAAGGAGGCCGTCAGCCTTTTTTTGGAACAACAACGGTTTATTTATCAGCGTTCTTCCTCGTCCTCTTCGGGTTTCCCCTTTTTGGAATGACAATTACAGACTACCTCAGACTAATCTCATCTCTTTTTTTCCCTTCAGGAGCCAAAGATGACTCGTTCCAGACTGAAACAGGTTATCCAGCTGGGACAGGTGAACTCCACATTCCACAATGCTTTCTGATAATTTACCTGGAAACAAGACAAGTGTGTAAATTATGACTGTCCTTCAACTGTCTGTTTCTGTACCTGTCTGTCTGCTTACAGTCAGAGAACTGGAGTTTGTCTGCAGTCGAAACAGTGAAGGTAAACCATCGACCCGTTTGTCTGTATACCTGTCTGTCTGTCTGTCTGTATACCTGCCTGTCTCTGTTCCTGTCTGTCTGTCTCTCTCTATACCTGTCTATCTGTATCCCTGTCTGTCTGTCTGTCTGTATACCTGTCTGTGTCCCTGTCTGTCTGTATACCTGTCTGTCTGTCTCTGTTCCTGTCTTTCTGTCTGTCTCCCTGTTAATCTCTGTTCCTGTCTGTCTGTACTTGACTGTCTCTCTCTCTGGACCTGTCTGTCTGCAGCCCCCTCAGTTTGTTGATATAGATCTAGAGGAGGATGAAGACTCTTCAGATGAGGAGTACTGTCCTGATGAGGAGGAGGAGGAGGAAGACACAACAGAGGAGGTGAGGGGGAGGGGGTTTGTACCTAATGGTTTATTTTTAACCCACCTGTCAGCTCTACCTGTCAGCTCTACCTGTCAGCTCTACCTGTCTTCTCTACCTGTCTCTACCTTTCTCTCTACCTGTCAGCTCTACCTTTCTCTCTACCTGTCAGCTCTACCTATCTATCTACCTGTCAGCTCTACCTGTTTCTCTACCTGTCTCTCTACCTATCTATCTACCTGTCTATCTACCTGTCTTCTCTACCAGTCTCTCTACCTGTCTTCTCTACCTGTGTGTGTCTCCATGGTTAACCTGTTTTACAGTTCTGCTGCTGATGTCATTTCCTGTTTGTGTTTGTGGGCAGATGTTTCTCAGTGATATCGACAGTTTGACTTCTCCTCCCAGAACTCTGCAGAGACCTCAACCTGAACATCCAGAACACCTGAGGACGAACTCACTCCCACAGGTACCTCAACCACATCCACACACGTGTGTACTACTGTAAAGGCGAGAATGGCAGCGCCGTTTAAAATGTGAAAATTGACTACCCTCTCTTCCCTCACTAGTCGGTCTGCTGCCGTAGATCGAGTCCATAACCACTTTCTCTGAACACCCCTCGGGCTGTTCTTTGATCCTCATGTACTCCCTGTGGAGCTTTTTGCATTTTTCACTGGCATTGCTATGATGTCCAGCGAACCCCACTGCAGCCGTCCTTTTGCGCAATTCGTTGGAACACTCTATTGTTCCTCAGCACCATCCAGTTCCCTCTGCACCTCCTTCTGTTCGTGGCATAGTGCTGACATTTTGTCCAATAAATGAATCAGCTTGAAAGTATTTTACAGGAAATCCACTGGATATTAAAGCATGGTGCGTTATGTGTTTGTCCTAACCTGCTGTCGCGCGGAGAAATGATGATCCTTTCGACCAGTCAGCGGACTGCAATGCGTCTAGCCCCACCTTTTAAGGGTCGGATCGGTATGCTTGGCACCCCAACAGAAGGGTAGCAAAAAAGTGGGATGGAATGGACCAGTTCATTTGTGGACCAATAAATGTGTGCGGTACAGTAAGAAACCGCTTTAGTCCCATGCTAATTATTGACCTCCGCCGTTACAAATACCTGGACCCTTTCGTGTACACTGACCTCTGAACTCTGACCTGTTGGTTAGAGATTTCCAGGACGTCTGAAGAACCAGGTGATGACCTCCACCTGCACCCCTCAGCACCTCTTAGCTGCTCCTGAGTCCTCCTTCCTCGAAAGACTGAATGCTGTGGACGAGGAGCTGGACTGCAGCCCCACCTACACCTGTAACCAGGTAACCCCTCAGTATGAACTACACCTGTAACCATGTTACCGCTCAGTATGAACTAAACCTGTAACCAGGTAACCCCTCAGTATGAACTACACCTGTAACCATGTTACCCCTCAGTATGAACTACACCTGTAACCAGGTAACACCTCAGTATAAACTACACCTGTAACCAGGTAATCCCTCAGTATGAACTAGACCTGTAACCAGGTAACCCCTCAGTAACTGCAGTCTGTATTTATTGGTTGACAATATTCTTTATGGACATGAAAGTTACAGTCTCAGAAAAATCAATAAAAATGAAAATAACATTTATTCTCTCATTCTCAGTCTCTGGACAGAAAAAAAAGTGATGAGAATGATGAAGGCAGTTTAGCGTATCGCACACGCTCCAAACTTCGATTGGTTAATGTTCCTCTGGGTCAGCTGGAGGCGGAGCTTCTAGCCCCTGACATCACCGCTGACATGTATGAGCAGAATCCTGCCCAGCGAGAGGAGGACCGTCATTGGACGAGGTGGCTGCAGGGTCTGATGGCCCCGGACAATGAAGGTCAGACATCAGGTTAACTTTCAAAATAAGTCTGATTTCATGTAGCACGGTCAAACAGTTAGATATGAAACACTTCCTGTCTGGTCTAATAATAATGAATTACAGAAAAGTCCTAATTTTTACCTGAACACTGTCTCCGCCAACTTCCCACACTTTACCTTTGATGAGACCGAAAGTGGGAGCGCCCCACCTGAATATTGAGCGTGAACAACGTTACACACTTTATGTTTTGATCCCGATTCTGTGTCTGTCTCAGAGGAAGCTGACGATGAAGACGACCCTGAA
The DNA here is from genome assembly GCF_963930695.1 of Labrus bergylta. Classification (NCBI taxonomy): domain Eukaryota; kingdom Metazoa; phylum Chordata; class Actinopteri; order Labriformes; family Labridae; genus Labrus; species Labrus bergylta. The sequence continues at coordinate 31,178,458 of NC_089202.1, forward strand.
TATAACTTCCTGGAGGAGCACGATGAACCGGATGTGGAGGACTACAGGACGGACAGGGCGGTGCAGATCACCAGTAGGTGTTGTTCTGTGGTCATCTGTCTGAACTGACCCTGAGAGAGGAGGTCATGTGATCAGGGATTAAAGTTCTCCGTCACTAAAACAGATTTCCATCAATTTCACAATTGTAATATTTTTAGTCAGCATCAATCAGACAAAAAAATGGAGCAGAATGTTGGTTAATGATAAACGTGCAAACTGCTGTCTTTAATGTCATGCATTTATCTGAATCCTGTAATATAAGTGTAGTAGGCCTGTGCGTCTGTGTGGCATTTCATTTACAGTCAGAAATTTTATCTGCTACGTGAAGTCCGCTCGGCGTGTAGGAGGCTTTTATTTTGGTAGCGAACATCAGCGTGCACCGCCCGTCATGTCAGGACTTGTTTTGCTTCGGTGCGCAACTTTATTTTCCCGACCAAAATGAAATACAGGAGAATGATAATAAAGTTTTATTACGTGCAGGCAGAGCAGACAGTCGCCGAGTGCTCCGCTAACGGACACACGGCGTTAGGAACACGCGTCAAGACAACAGGTGATACAGCACATTACCCACACAGAGCACCCCGCGACATGAATCACCTGTAAACTGGATGTCATATTAGCTTAACAAGCTAGCACTAGTTTACTTTTAACGACTGAGTGGGTGAAAGTTATAAAGTACAATACTTAAAGTTCTGTATAAATTTACAAAAGCAATATTGTACATTTTCTATAAAGTTTTTTAGTTTATCTGCTAGTTACTTCTCAGATTCAGATTTGTAATGCAAAAAAGGGTGAATACACTAATTGTCAAAACATCTTTATTATATGCCCTGGGAATTCACAAGGTATCCACTTATATATCCTCCTAGTATCATTACACGGTCCTCATTTCTCATGATCTAATCTCAAAATGCTCCAAAAAGCTTCATTTGAATGTTAGATTGGCTATTTTTTTCTCCTGGGGGGGATTCCCCCAGACCCCCCTACCTTCAACTACTTTAGTATCTTGTCATACTTTCACTTCTTTAGAGTTTGCTAAAGAACACCTGCTGTGACTGCTAATATAGGTATACAAGGCACCTGGCTGTATGTGATATTTTTTTTAAACAAGCAAGGTCATATCTGTCAGCCTAGATCTTGAGCTTTCAAAAAAAGAAAAACAGGCTACTGCTGTAGCAGTTAACATGGTAACAGTACACCCCCCCCCCCCCCCCCCTTATCCCTGCGCTTGCTATCTGACTTTCAGTGTAAAATGTTTCCTCTCTTACAGAGAAGGAGGTGAACGAGCTGCTGGATGAGCTCTTTGATACGGTGAGTTAGTAAATGATTTATAATCGCTATTTTTAAACCTGCAGCTGTTTGTTGATTCAACTCCTGACTTTTATTGTAACTGTTAATGTACCTGGACGACTGTTAATGTGCCTAGGTGGCCATTATTCATTCAGACAATTAATCAATCTTTATTTGTATAGCACCAAGTCATTAGTGTGACAAACCCTAACCCAAAAACCATCATGAGCACTAAGCAACATTTTAGCAAAAGTTAGTTAGAGAGAGAGAGAGAGGCTCTACCTCCCATAGTACATTTAGAGACTGTAGGTACCACGAGAAGGCCTGATAACTGAAGGCTCTACCTCCCATAGTACATTCATAGACTGTAGGTACCATGAGAAGGCCTGATAACTGAAGGCTCTACCTCCCATAGTACATTCATAGACTGTAGGTACCACGAGCAGGCCTGATAACTGAAGGCTCTACCTTCCATAGTACATTTAGAGACTGTACCACGAGTAGGCCTGATAACTGAAGGCTCTACCTCCCATAGTACATTCATAGACTGTAGGTACCACGAGCAGGCCTGATAACTGAAGGCTCTACCTTCCGTAGTACATTTAGAGACCGTAGGTACCACGAGCAGGCCTGATAACTGAAGACTCTACCTCCCGTAGTACATTTAGAGACCGTAGGTACCACGAGCAGGCCTGATAACTGAAGACTCTACCTCCCGTAGTACATTTAGAGACCGTAGGTACCACGAGCAGGCCTGATAACTGAAGGCTCTACCTCCCATAGTACATTTAGAGACTGTACCACGAGCAGGCCTGATAACTGAAGGCTCTACCTCCCATAGTACATTTAGAGACTGTACCACGAGCAGGCCTGATAACTGAAGACTCTACCTCCCGTAGTACATTTAGAGACCGTAGGTACCACGAGCAGGTCTGATAACTGAAGGCTCTACCTCCCATAGTACATTTAGAGACCGTAGGTACCACGAGCAGGCCTGATAACTGAAGACTCTACCTCCAATAGTACATTTAGAGACTGTACCACGAGCAGGCCTGATAACTGAAGGCTCTACCTCCCATAGTACATTTAGAGACTGTAGGTATCACGAGCAGGCCTGATAACTGAAGGCTCTACCTCCCATAGTACATTTAGAGACTGTACCACGAGCAGGCCTGATAACTGAAGGCTCTACCTCCCGTAGTACATTTAGAGACCGTAGGTACCACGAGCAGGCCTGATAACTGAAGGCTCTACCTCCCATAGTACATTTAGAGACTGTACCACGAGCAGGCCTGATAACTGAAGGCTCTACCTCCCATAGTACATTTAGAGACTGTACCACGAGCAGGCCTGATAACTGAAGGCTTTACCTCCCATAGTACATTTAGAGACTGTAGGTATCACGAGCAGGCCTGATAACTGAAGGCTTTACCTCCCATAGTACATTTAAAGACCGTAGGTACGTTTCTAACTTACATAACTGACTGGTGCCATCGGGCTTCATTGATACATAAAGCTGAGTATCATCTGCATAACACTGAAACTGTATGGAGTGTTTCCTCATAATATTTCCCAGAGGAAGCATATATAGAATAGAATAGAATAGAACTTTATTTGTCCACAAAGTGGAAAATTGTCTTCGGCTTCACAAGAATAAGACAGATGACAAACAACACAACATTCAAGCACAGCAGGAAACCAGGAGAGCGCCTGTAGTCCTCGACAACATCACAGTCAGCATGGTTCTTGAATTTAAAATAATAATTTAGTATAGTAATAAGCCAGAGTTTTAATACATTTCATAAAGTTATAGGTTTAAAAACAGTAATTTCATAAAACAATGTGCAGTTAGAGTTGGGGGGGGGGGGGTCATTTTCTCCTTTATGAATTTAATAATTTTATTGCATTTGGTACAAATGATTTTTTATAAACATTTTTTGTGGCTCTTGGCAGTCTGAATCGCCGACCTGATGGAAGCACTTCGAACTGGGAGTGCAGTGGATGAGAAGGGTCACTTGTTATGTCTTGGGCTTTCTTTTTAGTGTTCAGTATGTGCCTGTCACAAAGTGGCATCTGTGGTTTCCCTATGATTTTACTAGCGGTATTGACCACTCTTGTCAGTTTGTTTTTACATTTAACATCTAAATGCCCGTACCATGCGACCATGTTAAAAGACAAAATACTTTCTACCAGATTCTTGTACACCATTTCAAGAACCTTTTTACTCACCCCAAACTCATTCAGCTTCCTAAGTAGGTGTAGCCTCTGCAGAGCTGTTTTAAAGACATAGTCTGTGTTATCTATGAATTTGAGGTGACTATCGATGTAAGTTCCTAAATATTTAAAGCAGTTTACCTTTTCAACAATTTCTCCCATGATTGTGAGGCAGGAGTCAGAAATATTGTTTTTACTGGCTATAACCATTTCTTTAGTTTTACTAATGTTTATCTGTAAAGCACTCGATAGACACCAGTTCTGGAGCGAAGCTACATGATTAAAATACATATTCTCTCCTTTAGTGTCCCCTGCGCGTAGGAGGCCAACAAGTGCCATATCATCAGCATATTTGAATAAGCTAAAATCTGAGTCTTGAAATCTAAACTCATTTGTATACAAAGAGAACAATAGAGGCGACAAGATGGTGCCTTGAGGTGCTCCTGCATTTAAAACGGTCAGTTCTGACACATTACCATTTAAGCACACTCTTTGTGGACGCTCAGACAGAAAATCTTTGATCCACAGAATTAGACCCCCATTCACATCTAAATCCAAGAGCCTTTTTAAAAGGATATGTGTTCTGATTGAGTTAAAAGCAGAACTGAAGTCGATAAATAACACTCTCGCATAGTTTGTTGTCTGTTGCAAGTGTTTGGTCACTTTGTCAATTAAGGTTACTGTTGCATCATCAGTTCCTCTTGACCTTTTATATGCAAATTGGAGGGGATCAAGATGGCAGGTCACAGCTGATGTTAGGTGCTTGGATACAACCCTTTCCATACTTTTGCATAAAACAGAAGTAAGTGCTATTGGTCTAAAATCATTTAAAAGGTTTGCCCTTGGTTTCTTAGGTACAGGCACTATGTTGGACATCTTCCAGGAGCTAGGTACTGTGCACTTGTCCAGCAGAAGCTGAAACAATTTGGTGATGACACCTGTCAGCTGAGGTGCACAATCTTTAAGTACTCGTCCAGTCAGGCCATCAGGTCCAGGGGCCTTATTTGGCTTTGTGTTTGCAAGGCTAACTGCTATTTCATGCTCTGTTAGAACTATTGGGGCATATGTTGGAATTTTGCTGCAAACCATCTCACATTCTGTATTAAAATCTCCTACATCATATCTGCTATAAAAAAACATTTAAATCATTCACAAAGGAAGGAGTTAAGAGAGTTAAGGCCTTCCCATGCCTGTTTAGCATTACCCAGACAAAACTGGCTCTCTACCCTGTCTTTATATTCCAATTTTGCTTTCTTTATCTTGGATCTGAGTTCCCTCCTTTTTCCTTTGACCGCATCAGTATCACCGTTAATAAAAGCATGTTTTTTCTCATTAAGACAAATTTTAATATCTTTAAATAACCATGGTCTATTGTTTGGGAATATTCTAACCGTTTTTTTCTGGACACAATTGTTTTCGCAAAATATTATATATGAAGTTATGGTTTCAGTCAATTCATGTACATTTCCACTACAGTCAAAAAACAGTTGCCAATCTGTGTCATCAAAACAGTCTCTCAGCTCCTCTTTGCTCTGCTCAGTCCACAGTTTAATGTCCTTACTCATGGGTTTCTGTTGCTTCACCATAGCTCGATATTTGGGAAGCAGGTGCACCACATTGTGGTCTGACTTACCCAGTGGTGGTCGGCTTACAGCCTTGTAAGCATCAGACACGTTTCCGTAGCACTTATCCAACACACAGGTAGATCTAGTAGGACAATCCACATACTGTTGCAGGTTAGGTAGGTGACTGGAAAGGACAAACACGGGCTGGTCTGAGGAGCGGGTGAGCGCGGTGTTGTAGCTCTCTGTTATTCTTGCCGCTGCCTTCTCATAGTCCGGTCCGGGCACATATGTTAAAATGACAGTAATTTGTCCAAATTCCCTAGGTAAATAAAAAGGCCTGAAAGACACAGATATAAGTTCATAATCGGGGGTGCATATTTGCTCGTGTATGTGGAATTGCGTGGCCCATCTGTCGTCTACAAAGATACATAGTCCACCTCCAATTGATTTAAGTGATGTAAATTCATCCCTGTCAGCTCTTATCGTGGTGTATCCCCCCAAAGCAACATGCACGTCCTCTTTCAACCATGTCTCTGTCAGGCATATCAGATTGCTGTGTCTGAAGTTGCTGTCGTACTTGACTTTTGCCGTTAGTTCCTCAAATTTGTTATTTAGTGACCGTACATTAGACAGCGTAATCACTGGCAGGGGAGGTCGGCCGCCGCGTCTTCGGAGTCTTGCTTTGATGCCTCCTCTTGATCCTCGTTTCTTAATTTTAGTTTTAAGTCCTGCTGTTGTCTGGGGGTTCTTTAATAGCTTTTGATTCTTTGCCAGTCTGGAGCAGTCATCGGGTAGATTTAGAAACAGGTCACCGATTCTTGCGTGAGGTTGAAGAGACAACAGGTGCTCCCGGCTGTAGGTGATCAGGCCATTGTTTGCATGTAGTCCGAAACTGTCGGTAACCAAAAGGACTACAAGCCAAATAATCACCCATAGTGTGGGGCCCCCCATCTCCAAGCAGTTCAGTAAGGTTACCAAAAGCTTACTATAAAAAAATATGCGAAAAAGACATATAAACACAGCAACGAACGTAACACATGAAGCACAGGGTCAGCAGCAGAGCTGCGCCCCCTACATCAAAACCGAGTAATGTAAAGAGAATCGGTCCAAGCACTGAATCTTGTGGCACTCCATGGCTAACCTTGGTGTGCATAGAGGACTTATCATTAACATATACAAACTGAGATCGGTCTGATAAGTAGGATTCAAACCAACTTAAAGCAGTCCCTGTAATTCCAAGTAAATGTTCTTGTCTATGTTATAAGATGTGTTGGTCAATAATGTAATTGTACCTGGGTGGCTGTTATTGTACCTGGGCAGTTGTTAATATACCTGGAAGACGGTTAATGTACCTGGTCCACCGTTTATGTACCTGGACATAAGTGAGGTGTCCCCTCCCTAGTAATCCCCCACCCCCTTCACCGTCTGCTTTAAAGCATCAAATCTGGTAAATGTTCCTGATAAGTTTACACTAAAACTGTCTGACTATGAACTCAGCGCTGATTGGTCATCAAGTTTGAGACATGTGATTCTGACATCTGATACCTGTACAGCTGCAGGAGGAGGAGGAGGAGGAGGAGGAGGAGCAGCAGGTGGAGGAGGAGGAGGAGGAGTCACACCAGGAGTCACACCTGGAATCACTGACTGGAACTAAGTTCAACGTTCCCAAAGCTTTACGGTAACACACACACACACACACACACATACACACACACACACACACACACACACACAGAAACACAGAGACACACAGAAACACACACACACACACAAATACAGACAGCTAACCTGCTCTGAAGATCAACTGTAGAACAACAGTAGAATTTAGTAGAAAAGAGGCAGGGCTAACTTTTTTGTGCAGAGGTGTGGTTGAGTGTGTCTAGGTGTGTGTGTCCTCCTGTTGGGACAGGGCAGCAGAGTGGTGCTGTCTCTGTTTGGGTCAGGAGGAACAGAAAGTCCTCCACTGCATCTTTTTCATACAGAACACATGAGGAAGAGCTCAGTGGGAGGAGACATCATGCATCAATGAAATTCAAATGAGTCCATTTAGGCTTCGCCCACTTCCAGGTCAAAAACTTCCTGATAAAGGAACCCTAACCCCCGTTATAGTGTTTGTGTGTGCGTTTAACTCTCTAGAAGTATGTAAATGTGTGTCACCGACTTTTAGGAACCGCCCGAGTCTCCTTTAGGGGACAAAGCCTGTGTAATGAAACCGCTGATTTGGTGGAGAACAAACTTAAAATGTCAATTGTGAGCATGTGGAGACCCCGTGTTGAGCCTTTTGTCCCTCTTTGCAGATTTGAGGCACCGTTAGCTAGCATGCTAACAGAGCGGCGACGAACGGTCAGACAACAGTATGAAGCTCTGCAGCAGAAGAGGGCACTGCAGGACACGACCAATCAGCAACGCAATAACACACACCTGAACCACACGCCTGCTCCACAATCACACACCACCACCCCCCTCCAGATAGTCAGCCCCAACTGCCCCCCCTTCCAACTGGACCACACCCAGAAACTACAGCTGCAGCAGCAGGTCCAACAGGTGAGCAAGCGCCGCCCTAAACACTGACAGGTGTGATTTAAAACTACGTCACCTTCTGACATTACCTCCAACTGGTTAAGAAAAACTCCCCTAAACAAGATACAGGTTAGTTATGATGTCAGATACAGGTTAGTTAGTTATGATGTCAGATATAGGTTAGTTATGATGTCAGATATAGGTTAGTAAGTTATGATGTCAGACACAGGTTAGTTAGTTATGATGTCAGTTACAGGTTAGTTAGTTATGATGTCAGTTACAGGTTAGTTAGTTATGATGTCAGATACAGGTTAGTTAGTTATGATGTCAGTTACAGGTTAGTTAGTTATGATGTCAGATACAGGTTAGTTAGTTATGATGTCAGACACAGGTTAGTTATGATGTCAGGTATAGGTTAGTTAGTTATGATGTCAGATAGAGGTTAGTTAGTTATGATGTCAGATAGAGGTTAGTTAGTTATGATGTCAGATAGAGGTTAGTTAGTTATGATGTCAGATAGAGGTTAGTTAGTTATGATGTCAGATATAGTTAGTTAGTTATGATGTCAGGTATAGGTTAGTTAGTTATGATGTCAGATATAGTTAGTTAGTTAGTTATGATGTCAGATATAGGTTAGTTAGTTAGTTATTAAACATTGTAACTGACATGTTTTCTTCTTTCAGCATGTGCAGCTGCTGACTCAGATACACCTGCTGACGTACCGTTTGGAAACTCTTAACCACGAAGCCTGCATCACCAAACATTACCTGGTCAGTTAGTAGAATCATCTGGTTAGTCAGTAGAATCACCTGGTCAGTCAGTAACATCACCTGGTCAGTCAGTAACATCACCTCGTCAGTTAATAAGACCACCTGTTTTCTCAGAAGCCTTTCCTAATCTGTTTCCCTGTTGTTATCTGTTCTACCTGTAGGAAGAGCTGCAGCAGTTTGCCAGGCGTCAGGAGGAGGTTTTAAGACCCAGCAGTTTTAGAGTGTGTAACCTGAAGGGGGCGCTGGATCTCCTGAAGGAGGAGGGGAGGAGGGGGAAGCCTCCTCCTGCTCCTCCTGCTCCTGCTGCCTCCAGACGCTTGCTCCCCAGCATGACTCCTTCCACCAACAGTAAGGAGGAGAAACTCCTGTTCTTTAATTAGACACAAAAGCCCTTTTCACACATGCACAAAGCTCCTTCAATTTTTCAGGTGAGCTGCATGTGTGAGCACAAACAACCGAATCTTTCACTCTAACTTTACCTTGACTTTTTTTTCCGACTACATTTTCAGCATGAAGTCCTGTTAGCTGATGTGTGTCACAGGAAGATTTCAGGGATAGCTTCTCCTGAAACTTTCTTGAAATATGCATGGATGCATGTGTGAAAATTGCTACAGTTTTCTTTTTTTATCATGTTTCTTTGCTCAGCAGACGTTCCTACAGCTAGTTCTGGTTCAATTTCTGGTTCTTTTTAGGTCTGGCCTTCCCTCTGCTTCCAGCCGACCTGGCGTGGCTGTTTGCAACTCGACCCGTGTTCCTTTACCCAGAATTACTTCCCGTCTGCAACATGGACGTCGTCAGCATCCGACAGCAGAGAAATGTTTACACAGCAGGAGAGGATGGGTACATAAGCACTCACAAATAACACACACTTATTATTTAAGTGTTTTACATCACATTTAATATTTCCCACAATGCCTCTGTGCAGACTGACAGTAACATATCCCACAATGCCTCTGTGCAGACTGACAGTAACATATCCCACAATGCCTCTGTGCAGACTGACAGTAACATATCCCATGATGCCTCTGTGCAGACTAATCGTTCTGGGTCTGAAGCACTTCGAGGGGACGGTGGAGCCAGATCAGCTGATTAGTTCGTATCTTCTACGTAAGACTCGATGGAACTTCAGGAAACACGTCCGAGAGATGAGCGGGCCCAGAGCGCTACAAAACAATGTCATCAAGGTGACTTCACCGTTACAACACTGTGACATCACACACATTCTCTGACATCATCAGCTGATAAAATGGTGGCCTGTGTAAAGTTAACCTGTTTGTTTCCAGATGTTTCTGATGCAGGGAGTCGTTCCCCCTCTGCCACTTGCCTGCTGCAGAGTTCAGCCAGCAGACCAGCGCCCCCCAGTGGAAAGAAACAGCTCAAACATGCCGAACTGGCTCAAGGTCTGATTCTGTAAACCAGATCCACATTCACATACAGATAAACGTAACCCTAAGACAGTTCACACTACAACTTGTAGTGCTGGGCGATATATCGTGAAGCTCGATTCGATCAATTTTTAATTAAAGCTTGATATGGAAAAGGGAACATCGATTTTATTTTTTAAACCACCTAAAAGTTTTTGCGCGATATTTCGTTGCTCTGCGAGATTTCCGTGGCAGCACTTGTTGCGCGGAGACGAAAGGCCGGAGGAGACTCCACTCCTGCCGCTGAGTAGCCTAGCTCTTGTAAGCGACCAACACGGAGGAGAAAGAGAAAGACGCGAGCGAGGCCGAATTACTTCCAAAAAAAGGCTCATAACGCAGGGCTTGACATTATAAGTGTCCCGCTGACCCGGATGAATGATTGACAGAGTCCAGCTGATTGCATGTTCAGCTGGCGGCTTCACTGCTGTCACTCCCGCGAGCACGCTCGCTACACTCGAGTTGTAAACTCGCACACAGATTTTAGTGCAGGGTTTTCTCTACCAAAACACATGTTTTGTAAAACAGTTTTAAAACCATCATATTCCGTCAAAAGTTGAGCTTAAATCAGAATTCAAAGAATAGAAATCCCTGTAAGAGTTGAGAGTGACAGCAGGGCAAAAACAGAACGGAGAAAAGTTTGATCCACAGTGACAGACAGCTGGAGGAGCTGGAACACGTTAAAGACTAGATCCTGGTAAAGATCAAAGTTATTCACAAAGTATCTTAGCCCTTAAGAGAGCTCCTAAAGTAAAGCTCTAAAGATGAAGAGTTTCTCACAGAGAAGAAAGAAGGAGAGATTCCAGATCTATCACAGCCTCATATTAATATCACATTAAGTAGACTCTTACAGTTATCAGCATGGTGAATAAACATGAGCACGTAGATATAAGAAAAATACACAATGTGTTTATAATTAGAGCTCAATTCATTAAATAAAATTTGTAATTGACTTTTGAATCAGAATGGTTCAAGAGTAAATTGGTGACTGTTATTTTACAAATCAAAAGTAATGTTCCTGGGCCAGCGGTTACAAAGGTAGGGCTAGTGATATTTTTTTTTTATATACAGTGGAGATTCAGTTTTGTAGGCTACATTTATAAACTTTAATACGATAAATATCGAGTCATATCGAATATTGACATTAGGTAAAAAAAATTGTGATATCAAATTTAGGCCATATTGCCCAGCACTAACTACAAGGTTGATTCTCCTTCAGACCAAACTAATCAAAGCCCGAGGGCCTCATGTTAAAACGGTGCGTGCGCACTAAAATGTTGATTACGCTGTGTTTCACGCACACGTCGGGAAGTAATAAATCAGCTTGACGTGAGACTGTGCGGACCCTGCTGCAAACTCTGTCATTTGACTTTGTCAAACATTATAGTTCTGAAACTCTCCAGGTGAGCCATAACAAATTTGCCACTCCATTGACTGAACTAGTTTCATAAAGTGGGATAAATTAAAACATATTTTTCACAGCTGTCTTAACCTCTGTGCCAAACCAAACCAAATGTTAACACGTCAGGGACTGAACAGTCTCCAAGGCGCACTCCCACCTCCTGTATGTTACATGTAGCGCGCTGAGCTACAGAGGGACGAACCCGACACTGACCGGGCATCACCGAGCCAAACGCAGATAGCACCGTTAGGATACACAGAACGTGAAACAGGCGGGAAGTTGAGGAAAATATTTTTCCTCATTATTTAAAAAGGTGTAGGTGAGGCGGGCCAAGTGGCACGTGCAGCTGTGCTCAGTTTCACGTTAATGGGGATGTAGAAAGGAAAGGCGCGCTCTGTTTTATACATGTGGACATTTCTGTGTGTAACTACTTTTCCAATTTTGGGAGTACGCCATCTTTCAGTATAGAAGCTGCGCAGTCTTTTATACATGAGGCCTCTGATGGTTCTAAAGATGATCCTGTGGTTTGTGTTTGATTGATCCTATCTGCTCAGAAGAATGTCATGAGAAATGGTTGATGTACTTTAGCTTGTATATTTATTTTCTAGTCTTCTGACTACTCAAAGTGGTTTTACACCACAGGTTACACCTACACATTCACAGACTGATGGTAGAGGCTGCTGAGTAAAGAGTCCATCAGTATTAACTCATCCATTCACACACATTCACACACTGATGGTAGAGGCCGCTGAGTAAAGAGTCCGTCAGTATTAACTCATCCATTCATACACATTCACACACTGATGGTAGAGGCTGCTGAGTAAAGAGTCCATCAGTATTAACTCATCCATTCACACACATTCACACACTGATGGTAGAGGCCGCTGAGTAAAGAGTCCGTCAGTATTAACTCATCCATTCATACACATTCACACACTGATGGTAGAGGCTGCTGAGTAAAGAGTCCATCAGTATTAACTCATCCATTCACACACATTCACACACTGATGGTAGAGGCCGCTGAGTAAAGAGTCCGTCAGTATTAACTCATCCATTCATACACATTCACACACTGATGGTAGAGGCTGCTGAGTAAAGAGTCCATCAGTATTAACTCATCCATTCACACACTGATGGTAGAGGCTGCTGAGTAAAGAGTCCATCAGTATTAACTCATCCATGCATACACATTCACACACTGATGACTGTTTAAATGTTCTTTGATGGTTTTCACCTACAGAACAGTCAGATGATCATCCAGAAGACTCGTCTCGACTCCAACTCTTACCCTCCCTCCCTTCCACCAGGTTGCACACTAAGGCTCCACCCCTACTGGCTCACCAAATCCTACCCTCCAGCAACCCCCCACAGACGCATCTTCAAATTGGCCCACAATGCATCACTGCTGCCCCTGGCCAAAGCCCCAGAAGACAGACAAGCAGATGTAAAGGCGGACAGACAGGTTCATATGCAACCAATGAGCCTCCTGTCCCCTCCCCCTCCAGGTTTTGCTGAACTGGCGGCTTTGTCTCAACCCTATGGGGCTGTCCCATTGGCTGCTGTTCAAACAGTCCCCGCCCCCCCTGCATGTCCTACGGTTACAAAGTCTTGCCTTCCTATTGGCCAGAGATTGCATCAGAGCTTTTTTATGGAACAGAAGAGCAGCTCCACGTCCCTGCTCCTGCCCCTCCCCTCTCTGACCTACCCTGATACTACTAGTCCCATAATGCCATGCTCAGCTGCTGCTCTAAAGCCAGGGTATTTCGTCCTCGGGTTGGTGTGGACACCGCCTGCTCAGCCCACAGCTCTGCCCACTGCTACCTCCCAACCCAAAGCTCTGCCCACTGCTACCTCCCAACCCACAGCTCTGCCCACTGCTACCTCCCAACCCACAGCTCTGCCCACTGCTACCTCCCAACCCACAGCTCTGCCCACTGCTACCTCCCAACCCAAAGCTCTGCCCACTGCTACCTCCCAACCCACAGCTCTGCCCACTGCTACCTCCCAACCCAAAGCTCCGCCCACTGCTACCTCCCAACCCAAAGCTCCGCCCACTGCTACCTCCCAACCCAAAGCTCCGCCCACTGCTACCTCCCAACCCAAAGCTCCGCCCACTGCAAACTCCCAACACAAAGCTTTACCCACTGCTACCTCCCAACCCAAAGCTCCGCCCACTGCAAACTCCCAACCCAAAGCTCCGCCCACTGCAAACTCCCAACACAAAGCTCCGCCCACTGCAAACTCCCAACCCATTGGTCTGTCCACTGCAAACTCCCATCATGCTGTTAAGCAAAAGTTTGAAATATCTGTCCATGAGGAGCAGGAGGGCATTGAGCCGCATTCCACTCGGCCACTTCTCCCAGTTGACAAGAGACAGGAGGAGGAGGAAAGTTTCACTTCAACAATTAATCCAAGATTGTCTTGTGCAGGACAGAAGGAAAAGGAGGAGGAGGACTTGGCTGGTCCAGTTTTGGTCACTTTAAATGGAGGAGAGAAGTCTGGTGAAGAGGAAGAAGACAGGAGAGAGGAGGGAGGAGGAGAAGGGGAGGAGGATGCAGGAGGGGGAGGGGCAGGAGGGCAGGAAGGAGAGGAGGAACAGGAGGAGGAGGAGGAACAGAGGGAGGGTGGAGAAGGAGAGAAAGAAGAAGATGGAGAGAAGGATAAGGATGAAGATCAGGATCAGCAGGGGGAGGAGGAGGAGGAGGAGGATGAGGACTTTGATGACCTTACACAGGATGAAGATGAAGAGGAAGTGATGTCATCAGCTTCGGAGGAGTCAGTGCTGTCTGTTCCAGAGTTACAGGTAAACAGGAAGTACTTGCTTATTAGTCACATGATCATAGAGAAAAAGACTGAAGCAGCTGACTTTTGACCTTTTCAGGAAACCATGAAGCAGCTGACGTGGTTGGCGGCAGAGCGTCGGCTCTGTGCAGACGGAGACTCAGAGGAGGATCACTCTCCCACCTCCCCCGGCTCTCAGGAGGAGGAGGAGGAAGAGGAGGAGGAGGTGCCTAAGGAGGAGGAGTCTGGAGAGGGAAGGGGAACAAAGGAGATACAAGGCGAGGGGACGCCCAGAGGAGGAGGAAATCGTCCAGGACGAGGGAGAGGTCAGAGTTGTCTCTGTGATGTTAAAGCCAAAATGTTATTAAAGTGACATGTTCTGAAAGATTCTCGACTTGCCACAGGGCGGAGTCGTCCTCTTCGTGGTCTGAGAAGGAGTCGTCAGGAGCGCCACAGCGTCGACACCACTAAACTGTTACTGCTGTATGATGAAAACATCCTGGACAACGACCCGCACAGAGAGAGCAAAGATGTTGCGTTCGCACAGAGCTACTTAAACAGGGTAAATCTTGTTCCTGTTTACACTTGACATGCTGTTTAATCTACCAATCTTTATTTGTACAATTCATAACAAATGTTCTCTGCAGACACTTTACAAGCAGAGCAGAACTCTTTCTTATATTATTTACAAAGACCCAACATAAATCCAGCCTGCACAGCATTATACAACATTTAGCAAAGAGAAAAAGGAGAGGAAAAAAAATGACATTTATTGTTTCCTCACACTAGGCCCAGTTTTCGCATACCATAGACTATTCATGTCCATGTTGTGTACCCTTGTAGTCGTGCTTGAGTGTACCATGCTGAAGCACAACTCTTGAAAGTGTGCCAGGTCTAAGGAAGTACATGGAGCACTCACACTAGTCAAAGGAACTGGACATCGAGGGTGAAGGGTGCTTAGGCCCGGAACGGATTGTCTAGTGTGAATGCTCCAAAGAGACAGAAACTAAGTTTGCACAGTTAAGGGTTGGACTTTGGATGGTGACACAACAAACTGTTTTAACGAGCCCAAGTGAAGTTAACTGCAGAACAGGTAGATGAATGCAGAACAGGTAGATGACTGAAGAACAGGTAGATGACTGAAGAACAGGTGGATGAATGCAGAACAGGTGGATGACTGAAGAACAGGTAGATGACTGAAGAACAGGTAGATGAATGCAGAACAGGTAGATGACTGAAGAACAGGTGGATGACTGCAGAACAGGTAGATGACTGCAGAACAGGTGGATGACTGCAGAACAGGTAGATGACTGCAGAACAGGTAGATGACTGCAGAACAGGTAGATGAATGCAGAACAGGTAGATGACTGAAGAACAGGTAGATGACTACAGAATAGGTAGATGAATGCAGAACAGGTGGATGACTGTAGAACAGGTAGATGAATGCAGAACAGGTAGATGACTGACTGAAGAACAGGTAGATGACTGAAGAACAGGTAGATGACTACAGAATAGGTAGATGACTGCAGAACAGGTGGATGACTGTAGAACAGGTAGATGAATGCAGAACAGGTAGATGAATGCAGAACAGGTAGATGACTGACTGAAGAACAGGTAGATGACTGAAGAACAGGTAGATGACTACAGAATAGGTAGATGAATGCAGAACAGGTGGATGACTGTAGAACAGGTAGATGAATGCAGAACAGGTAGATGACTGACTGAAGAACAGGTAGATGACTGACTGAAGAACAGGTAGATGAATGCAGAACAGGTAGATGACTGCAGAACAGGTATATGACTGAAGAACAGGTAGATGAATGCAGAACAGGTAGATGAATGCAGAACAGGTAGATGAATGCAGAACAGGTAGATGACTGACTGAAGAACAGGTAGATGACTGACTGAAGAACAGGTAGATGAATGCAGAACAGGTAGATGAATGCAGAACAGGTAGATGACTGCAGAACAGGTATATGACTGAAGAACAGGTATATGAATGCAGAACAGGTAGATGACTGCAGAACAGGTATATGACTGAAGAACAGGTAGATGAATGCAGAACAGGTATATGAATGCAGAACAGGTAGATGAATGCAGAACAGGTAGATGACTGACTGAAGAACAGGTAGATGACTGACTGAAGAACAGGTAGATGAATGCAGAACAGGTAGATGAATGCAGAACAGGTAGATGACTGCAGAACAGGTATATGACTGAAGAACAGGTATATGAATGCAGAACAGGTGGATGACTGCACAACAGGTGGATGAATGCAGAACAGGTGGATGACTGCAGAACAGGTGGATGACTGCACAACAGGTGGATGAATGCAGAACAGGTAGATGAATGCAGAACAGGTAGATGAATGCAGAACAGGTAGATGACTGCACAACAGGTGGATGACTGCACAACAGGTGGATGACTGCACAACAGGTGGATGAATGCAGAACAGGTAGATGAATGCAGAACAGGTAGATGAATGCAGAACAGGTAGATGAATGCAGAACAGGTGGATGACTGCACAACAGGTGGATGACTGCACAACAGGTGGATGACTGCACAACAGGTGGATGAATGCAGAACAGGTAGATGAATGCAGAACAGGTGGATGACTGCAGAACAGGTGGATGACTGCACAACAGGTGGATGACTGCACAACAGGTGGATGACTGCAGAACAGGTGGATGACTGCACAACAGGTGGATGAATGCAGAACAGGTAGATGAATGCAGAACAGGTAGATGAATGCAGAACAGGTAGATGAATGCAGAACAGGTGGATGACTGCACAACAGGTGGATGACTGCACAACAGGTGGATGACTGCACAACAGGTGGATGAATGCAGAACAGGTAGATGAATGCAGAACAGGTAGATGAATGCAGAACAGGTAGATGACTGCACAACAGGTGGATGACTGCACAACAGGTGGATGACTGCACAACAGGTGGATGAATGCAGAACAGGTAGATGAATGCAGAACAGGTAGATGAATGCAGAACATGTAGATGAATGCACAACAGGTGGATGAATGCAGAACAGGTGGATGAATGCAGAACAGGTGGATGAATGTTAACCTGAGAATTAACATAATTATAGTAAGGTTATGTTGAATTTAACGGACAGGTAGGAAGTGTGAATGTCGAGATGTTTTTTAGCAACCGTCAGGGACAGTAAACCATCTCAGTAAACGTTGACTTAGAACAATGTCTCTGTGTTTACAGGTACGTGAGGCCCTGCAGGATTTACCTGGACAGGCTGGGGAGTTTGTGTCTCTGCTGAGTGAGTTTGAGCAGGCGGGAGAAGGACAAGAATTGATAATGTTGTTCAGGAAGCTGCGCTGCATTCTGGGAGACCGAACTGACCTCCTCAGAGATTTTGCCGCATTCCTCCACCCTGAGCAGGCTCTGCAGTGCGGACTGGTGAGTGACACAGGTGTAACTCTGGGGAACATCTGCAGGATCTGTGTTAAGGCCTTTGTACACCAAGTCCGTTAAAACTCATAACACAAAGTGATCAAGCAGTGAAGATGATTTAGTGTTTCTTTCACTAAATTAAAAAAAGCAGTGTCTGTATACTCCTGAAAATAAGACAAGCGCAAAGCATATAGATATAAGACAGTTTCACCTGTTGATCAAGGAGAGTTTCACCTGTTGATCAAGGAGAGTTTCACCTGTTGATCAAGGAGAGTTTCACCTGTTGATCAAGGAAAGTTTCACCTGTTGATCAAGGAAAGTTTAGCCTGTTGATCAAGGAGAGTTTCACCTGTTGATAAAGGAGAGTTTCACCTGTTGAACAAGGAGAGTTTCACCGGTTGTTTAAGGAGAGTTTCACCGGTTGATAACAGAGTTTCGCCTGTTGATCAAGGAGAGTTTCACCTGTTGAACAAGGAGAGTTTCACCTGTTGTTTAAGGAGAGTTTCGCCTGTTGATCAAGGAGAGTTTCACCGGTTGATAAAGGAGAGTTTCACCTGTTGATCAAGGAGAGTTTCACCTGTTGATAAAGGAGAGTTTCACCTGTTGAACAAGGAGAGTTTCACCTGTTGATAAAGGAGAGTTTCACCTGTTGAACAAGGAGAGTTTCACCTGTTGATCAAGGAGAGTTTCACCTGTTGAACAAGGAGAGTTTCACCTGTTGTTTAAGGAGAGTTTCACCTGTTGATAACAGAGTTTCGCCTGTTGATCAAGGAGAGTTTCACCGGTTGATCAAGGAGAGTTTCACCTGTTGATCAAGGAGAGTTTCACCTGTTGTTTAAGGAGAGTTTCACCTGTTGATAACAGAGTTTCGCCTGTTGATCAAGGAGAGTTTCACCGGTTGATAAAGAAGAGTTTCACCTGTTGGTAAAGGAGAGTTTCACCTGTTGATAAAGGAGAGTTTCACCTGTTGATCAAGGAGAGTTTCACCTGTTGATCAAGGAGAGTTTCACCTGTTGATAAAGGAGAGTTTCACCTGTTGATCAAGGAGAGTTTCACCTGTTGATAACGGAGTTTCACCTGTTGATCAAGGAGAGTTTCACCTGTTGATAAAGGAGAGTTTCACCTGTTGATCAAGGAGAGTTTCACCTGTTGATCAAGGAGAGTTTCACCTATTGATCAAGGAGAGTTTCACCTGTTGAACAAGGAGAGTTTCACCTGTTGAACAAGGAGAGTTTCACCTGTTGATCAAGGAGAGTTTCACCGGTTGATAAAGGAGAGTTTCACCTGTTGATCAAGGAGAGTTTCACCTGTTGATAAAGGAGAGTTTCACCTGTTGATCAAGGAGAGTTTCACCTGTTGATAACGGAGTTTCACCTGTTGATCAAGGAGAGTTTCACCTGTTGATCAAGGAGAGTTTCACCTGTTGATAAAGGAGAGTTTCACCTGTTGATAAAGGAGAGTTTCACCTGTTGATCAAGGAGAGTTTTACCTGTTGATCAAGGAGAGTTTCACCTATTGATAACAGTTTCACCTGTTGATCGAGGAGAGTTTCACCTGTTGATTGAGGAGAGTTTCACCTGTTGATAAAGGAGAGTTTCACCTGTTGATAAAGGAGAGTTTCACCTGTTGATAAAGGAGAGTTTCACCTGTTGATAAAGGAGAGTTTCACCGGTTGATCAAGGAGAGTTTCACCGGTTGATCAAGGAGAGTTTCACCGGTTGATCAAGGAGAGTTTCACCTGTTGATAAAGGTGTATCTCAGGTTGATGGTATATAACAGGTGTATGTCAGGTTGGTGGTATATAACAGGTGTATGTCAGGTTGATGGTATATAACAGGTGTATCTCAGGTTGATGGTATATAACAGGTGTATGTCAGGTTGATGGTATATAACAGGTGTATGTCAGGTTGATGGTATATAACAGGTGTATCTCAGGTTGATGGTATATAACAGGTGTATGTCAGGTTGATGGTATATAACAGGTATATCTCAGGTTGATGGTATATAACAGGTGTATCGCAGGTTGCAGGTATATAACAGGTGTATATCAGGTTAATAATCATCATCACTCTCTGAATTCTGCAGTTTGAGGAGCAGCAGGCATTTGAACGAAGCCGCCGATTCCTGCGACAGGTAGAGATCAGCTTCGGAGATAATCCGTCACATTATCAGAAGATCATCAAAGCTCTGCAGACCGGACCAGACCTGAGTCCAATCAGCGTCCAGGAGGTACATCAACTGGACCAGTTTAACCATTATCATTACTGTACAGAGACCAGTTTAACCATTATCATTACTGTACAGACCAGTTTAACCATTATCATTACTGTACAGAGACCAGTTTAACCATTATCATTACTGTACAGAGACCAATTTAACCATTATCATTACTGTACAGAGACCAGTTTAACCATTATCATTACTGTACAGACCAGTTTAACCATTATCATTACTGTACAGAGACCAGTTTAACCATTATCATTACTGTACAAAGACCAGTTTAAGCATTATCATTACTGTACAGATCAGTTTAAGCATTATCATTACTGTACAAACCAGTTTAAGCATTATTATTACTTTACAGAGACCAGTTTAACCATTATCATCACTGTACAGACCAGTTTAACCATTATCAATACATTATCATTACTGTACAGAGACCAGTTTAACCATTATCATTACTGTACAGACTAGTTTAACCATTATCATTACTTTATCATTACTGTACAGAGACCAGTTTAACCATTATCATTACTGTACAGACTAGTTTAACCATTATCATTACTTTATCATTACTGTACAGAGACCAGTTTAACCATTATCATTACTGTACAGACTAGTTTAACCATTATCATTACATTATCATTACTGTACAGAGACCAGTTTAACCATTATCATTACATTATCATTACTGTACAGAGACTAGTTTAACCATTATCATTACATTATCGTTACTGTACAGAGACCAGTTTAACCATTATCATTACATTATCATTACTGTACAGAGACCAGTTTAACCATTATCATTACATTATCATTACTGTACAGAGACCAGTTTAACCATTATCATTACTGTACAGAGACCAGTTTAACCATTATCATTACTGTACAGAGACCAGTTTAACCATTATCATTACATTATCATTACTGTACAGAGACCAGTTTAACCATTATCATTACTGTACAGAGACCAGTTTAACCATTATCATTACTGTACAGACCAGTTTAACCATTATCATTACTGTACAGAGACCAATTTAACCATTATCATTACTGTACAGAGACCAGTTTAACCATTATCATTACTGTACAGAGACCAGTTTAACCATTATCATTACATTATCATTACTGTACAGAGACCAGTTTAACCATTATCATTACTGTACAGACCAGTTTAACCATTATCATTACTGTACAGAGACCAATTTAACCATTATCATTACTGTACAGACCAGTTTAACCATTTTCATTACTGTACAGAGACCAGTTTAACCATTATCATTACTGTACAGACCAGTTTAACCATTATCATTACAGTATCATTACTGTACAGAGACCAGTTTAACCATTATCATTACTGTACAGAGACCAGTTTAACCATTATCATTACTGTACAGAGACCAGTTTAACCATTATCATTACTGTACAAACCAGTTTAACCATTATCATTACTGTACAGAGACCAGTTTAACCATTATCATTACATTATCATTACTGTACAGAGACCAGTTTAACCATTATCATTACATTATCATTACTGTACAGAGACCAGTTTAACCATTATCATTACATTATCATTACTGTACAGAGACCAGTTTAACCATTATCATTACAGTATCATTACTGTACAGAGACCAGTTTAACCATTATCATTACATTATCATTACTGTACAGAGACCAGTTTAACCATTATCATTACATTATCATTACTGTACAGAGACCAGTTTAACCATTATCATTACAGTATCATTACTGTACAGAGACCAGTTTAACCATTATCATTACATTATCATTACTGTACAGAGACCAGTTTAACCATTATCATTACATTATCATTACTGTACAGAGACCAGTTTAACCATTATCATTACAGTATCATTACTGTACAGAGACCAGTTTAACCATTATCATTACATTATCATTACTGTACAGAGACCAGTTTAACCATTATCATTACATTATCATTACTGTACAGAGACCAGTTTAACCATTATCATTACATTATCATTACTGTACAGAGACCAGTTTAACCATTATCATTACAGTATCATTACTGTACAGAGACCAGTTTAACCATTATCATTACATTATCATTACTGTACAGAGACCAGTTTAACCATTATCATTACAGTATCATTACTGTACAGAGACCAGTTTAACCATTACACTTTCTTATGTTTCAGTTAAAATCTCAGATGGCCACGCTGCTAAAAGGCCACAATCATCTACAAAATGAATTCTGGGTATTTTTTGACAATCTCCGCCCACCCCCCGCCCACCTGGGACAGTTTGAAGAAGCCCATTGGCCAGAGGAGGAAGGGACAGAGGTTATTGGCCATGAGTCAGGAGGTGGGGCCAGCAGTGGCTTTGAGGAAGTGACCCTCCCAGAGCTAGAAGAGGAAGAGGAGGGGCAAAAGATCGCACCACTCACAAGCCGGCGCCAAAGGAGAAAAATGGACGCCCACAGAAATTACAAGGTCTGCTCACACAGTAAAGAACCGTTATTGAGCTTTAATCAACAGGGAATGGTCAGTTAAATTTTTCTAGGACTGTGATTGGTTGTTTAGTAAATGTTTTATGTTTCTAGGACTGTGATTGGTCAGATAAGGACTGGTCATGCCTCTGTCCACACTCAAAGATCCGAAGGCACAGAAGGAAAGGATGCTCTCGCTGCCATGGCAACAAGGTGTGTCTCCTGTATAAAACATGGACGTAGTCTCAGCAACATCACCCACTGGTTTCTGAAGCACACTTTTAGTTAACAGTAACAGGTGAAGAGGCGGGGCTTAAGACTCCTGACTAACTTCAATAACACACGTGTGTATCAGACTCCTTTGAGAGCCTCAAGTGGACACTCAAGGAACTGCGGCTTTTTGGCTTAACTTTTCTATACTGCAGGTTGCTGCTTGGTGTCATCAGGTGTTAATGAGAGACAGGTAAAGAGGCTATCAAATGTCTATTTTTTTCTCCAGACCTCAGGGGGCGTGTCCAGGGCCATGAAGAGTCTGGACCCTCTGTACTCTCAGATAAGATCCGACCACCATCAACCAGGTGAAGACCTTGAGATGAAGGGGGATGACGACAGTCCTCAGCCCGGTATGTACCTGTCCTGGATGTAGTCAACAGACAGGTGTTTAAAGTGTGTTATATATGATGACAGGTGTGTTATATGTGATGACAGGTGTGTTATATGACAGGTGTGTTATATGTGATGACAGGTGTGTTATATATGATGACAGGTGTGTTATATGACAGGTGTGTTATATATAATGACAGGTGTGTTATATATAATGACAGGTGTGTTATATGACAGGTGTGTTATATATGATGACAGGTGTGTTATATATGATGACAGGTGTGTTATATGTGATGACAGGTGTGTTATATGACAGGTGTGTTATATATAATGACAGGTGTGTTATATGACAGGTGTGTTATATATGATGACAGGTGTGTTATATATAATGACAGGTGTGTTATATGACAGGTGTGTTATATGTGATGACAGGTGTGTTATATATGATGACAGGTGTGTTATATGTGATGACAGGTGTGTTATATGTGATGACAGGTGTGTTATATGACAGGTGTGTTATATGTGATGACAGGTGTGTTATATGACAGGTGTGTTATATATAATGACAGGTGTGTTATATGACAGGTGTGTTATATGTGATGACAGGTGTGTTATATATGATGACAGGTGTGTTATATGACAGGTGTGTTATATATGATGACAGGTGTGTTATATGACAGGTGTGTTATATATGATGACAGGTGTGTTATATGTGATGACAGGTGTGTTATATGACAGGTGTGTTATATGTGATGACAGGTGTGTTATATGACAGGTGTGTTATATGTGATGACAGGTGTGTTATATATGATGACAGGTGTGTTATATGTGATGACAGGTGTGTTATATGTGATGACAGGTGTGTTATATGTGATGACAGGTGTGTTATATATGATGACAAGTGTGTTATATATAATGACAGGTGTGTTATATGACAGGTGTGTTATATATGATGACAAGTGTGTTATATATAATGACAGGTGTGTTATATATGATGACAGGTGTGTTATATATGATGACAGGTGTGTTATTTGACAGGTGTGTTATATGACAGGTGTGTTATACATGATGACAGGTGTATTATATGACAGGTGTGTTATATGACAGGTGTGTTATATATGATGACAGGTGTGTTATATATGATGACAGGTGTGTTATATGACAGGTGTGTTATATATGATGACAGGTGTGTTATATGACAGGTGTGTTATATATGATGACAGGTGTGTTATATGACAGGTGTGTTGTATGACAGGTGTGTTATACATGATGACAGGTGTGTTATATGACAGGTGTGTTATATGACAGGTGTGTTATATATGATGACAGGTGTGTTATATGACAGGTGTGTTATATATGATGACAGGTGTGTTATATGACAGGTGTGTTATATGTGATGACAGGTGTGTTATATGACAGGTGTGTTATATATGATGACAGGTGTGTTATATGACAGGTGTGTTATGTGATGACAGGTGTGTTATATGACAGGTGTGTTATATGTGATGACAGGTGTGTTATATGACAGGTGTGTTATATTTGATGACAGATTGCAGCAGTGCATCATGGGAAGGCTCGTTCCCCCTTACTGAAGAGAAGGAGGAGGAGGAGGAGGAGCTTGATGAGGTGGAGGATGATGAAGATGAAGAGGAGAGTAAGAGCAGTGAGAAGGAGCAGAGCCCAACTGTGAAGAGGAGCAAGAGGGAGGAGATGCTGCAAACCCCTACCGCCTCCATAATTATCACCTCCTCCATCTCTCCTACCACCTCCTCCACCCCCCATCCCTCTACCACCACCTCCTCCACCACCACCTCCTCCTCCACCCCCCATCCCTCTATCACCTCCTCTACCACCACCTCCTCCTCCACCCCCCATCCCTCTATCACCTCCTCCACCACCACCTCCTCCTCCACCCCCCATCCCTCTATCACCTCCTCCACCACCACCTCCTCCTCCACCCCCCATCCCTCTATCACCTCCTCCTCCACCCCCCACCCCTCTTTCACCTCCTCCACCACCCCCCATCCCTCTATCACCTCCTCCACCACCACCTCCTCCTCCACCCCCCATCCCTCTATCACCTCCTCCTCCACCCCCCACCCCTCTTTCACCTCCTCCACCACCCCCCATCCCTCTATCACCTCCTCCACCACCACCTCCTCCTCCACCCCCCATTCCTCTATCACCTCCTCCACCACCACCTCCTCCTCCACCCCCCATTCCTCTATCACCTCCTCCTCCACCCCCCATTCCTCTATCACTTCCTCCACCACCACCTCCTCCTCCACCCCCCATTCCTCTATCACCTCCTCCTCAACCCCCCATTCCTCTATCACTTCCTCCACCACCACCTCCTCCACCCCCCATTCCTCTATCACCTCCTCCTCCACCTCCCATCCCTCTATCACCTCCTCCATCTCTCCTACCTCCTCCACCACCACCTCTTCAAACCCCCATCCCTCCACCACCACCTCCTCAAACCCCCATCCCTCTATCACCTCCTCCACCACCACCTCCTCCAACCCCCATCCCTCCACCACCACCTCCTCAAATCCCCATCCCTCTATGACCACCTCCTCCATCTCTCCTACCTCCTCAAACCCCCCTCCGTCTACCACCTCCTCAAACCCCCATCCCTCTATCACCTCCTCCACCTCCTCAAACCCCTATCCCTCTTTCACCTCCACCTCCCCTGTGTCCTCTCATTTCTCCTCATCTGTTTACCCCTTTACATCCCTCTCCTCCTCGTCCACCTCCTCCATCTGTCCCTCCTCAGACCTCTCCTCACCCCCCTCTGCTCCCCCTCGGCCCAGTCCTCCTCCTGACCTCCCGGTCTGTGCCAAGAACATTTCTCTGACAGCGAGTGGAGAGAAAGTCATCCTCTGGACCAGGTACAGTTCCTCCTCTTTGAGGAGGCGCATGAGAACAGTGTAATCTCTTTCTGCAGTTTCAAAAATCTTTTTTTTTCTTTCAGAGAAGCTGATCGAGTCATTCTAACAACGTGTCAGAAGGACGGAGCCAATCAGAACACATTTCAGGCAATCTCTATTCTGCTCGGCAACAAGACTCCCAGTGAGGTGATTGGCTCGTCTACATTCAGGCTGGGATTGGTCACATTTTGTAAACTGTTGTTGACGCTTCCTTTTGTCTTCAGGTCTCACGCCGGTTTCAAGATTTGATGCGTTTGTTTCGAACTGCTGCTCGTCACAGCAACTCTGAGGATGTGACTCCGCCCACAGAGCCAGCAACAGCCAATGAGGGTGAGGACTGATACCGGCCAATCAGTAGAGCTGTGGGTTACAATCCCAGAACTTTTATTGTGAAAGGATTTAAAAGTTTCCTGTAAAAAAATGTAAATTTATAAAATAAATTATTTCATATTTTCTCAAGAAATGTTTGTGTGTTTAATAAAATATAATAAATAAATCTATATTAATAATAATCCAGATTTATTAATAATATAATAAATCTATATTATTATTATTATTATTATTATTAATAATTAATCAAAAATAAATCTGTAGTATTATTAGATTATGTTTTGACCAGCAGGGGGCATTTGGCGTGTGCAGACTGCCATGACATCATAAACACAAGTTGGCGCCCTTTAACAGTCTATAGTAACTAATGCTGCATTCAGGTGCTGCTCGGTGCGCCAAGTTTCCGAGTTGGAAAGTCGTTCTTCAGTGTGTTCATGTGATTTCAGTTCAGAAAGTCTGAATGTTGTAACAACAACAAAAAACAGCGTGGACGCTACGAAGAAGAGCAGTGAAATGTAACCGTTAAAAGTTGATGTGCAATACCTGAATTAATTCAAATATAATTAAGTACGTTAATATTGACAAGACGATTCTGACGTCAAGTTGGGAAGTCGGACACCTTCTTCGACTTGAGCAGGTGTTCATGTGCATTTAAAACTTGTTTTTCCGATTTGTCCGACACCACATGAATGCAGCATACCATCAGCTCAGTGATCGAGAGATCTGATTGGTCATATCAGATTTAAATGTTCTTCATCAGATGAATCCGTTTGATTCAACTCAACACTAGATGGCGCCTTCACAGGTAGCAATAGAGATCAACTGAAAAGTTTTAATAAATAACAGGACGGGGGGGGCGCTGGTGGTGCAGTGGTTAGTGCGCGCGCCCCATGTATGGAGGCTGTAGTCTCAAGCGGGAGGCCCGGGTTCACATCCCACCTGTGGCTTCTTTCCCACATGTCATTCCCCACTCTCTGATTTCCAACTCTATACACTGTCCTATCTCTCCATTAAAGGCACAAAAAGCCCAAAAATAAATCTTTAAAAAAAAAAGAAACAGGACAGGAAGTAAAACAGGAAGAGAGTGTCATGATTTATTTTATTAATACAACAGGAAGTTGAAGAAAAAATATTTGACGAATAAATATTTCAAGAAAATCAACTTTTTAAAATCATCTTTGTTCAGTTTGAGAGTAAAAAAAAAAATTAAAAATCAGATCTCAACCGTAGAACCTCTGTCTGCCGGGTGGAGTCAGAACCTCCTCAGGAGGAGCTGGGACGCTGAAGATGGACCCGCCCGCCTCCAACGAGAAGATGAAGTAGATGTTGGCAACCATCATTGCGACACTCGGCAGGAAGGAGAGACCGAAACCGAAACCACGGATGCTGCTGCCGAATGCTGCCGCCACCCAGTACACCAACCTGCATAGAACACAAACGCACCTTTAAAGGTCAAACCGTCTCTGAGACAGAAAACAAACGCACCTCTGATGGTTTTTTGATCTTACCGTCCTAAAGCGAAGACGATGGTCAGCAGAGGGAGGAGCTTCAGGTGCTCCTGGCTCAGGTACATCGCCATGACAACCAGCTGCAGGAAGTAGATCAGGAACAAGGAGGCTGAGTCAGAAATGAAGCGCCGATGGACTGTGACCTCCTGAAGCTCCGCCTCCTTCTCCTCGTCATCATAAAGGGCTCGAATCACACCTGTCCTGAGCCGGCTGACACCCAGAACTATCCAACCTGAGAGACAGACAGGTTAAAGAAACAAGTGAGACAGACAGGTTAAAGAAACCGGTGAGACAGACAGGTTAAAGAAACCAGTGAGACAGACAGGTTAAAGAAACAAGTGAGACAGACAGGTTAAAGAAACAAGTGAGACAGACAGGTTAAAGAAACCAGTGAGACAGACAGGTTAAAGAAACCGGTGAGACAGACAGGTTAAAGAAACCAGTGAGACAGACAGGTTAAAGAAACAAGTGAGACAGACAGGTTAAAGAAACCGGTGAGACAGACAGGTTAAAGAAACCAGTGAGACAGACAGGTTAAAGAAACAAGTGAGACAGACAGGTTAAAGAAACCGGTGAGACAGACAGGTTAAAGAAACCAGTGAGACAGACAGGTTAAAGAAACAAGTGAGACAGACAGGTTAAAGAAACCGGTGAGACAGACAGGTTAAAGAAACCAGTGAGACAGACAGGTTAAAGAAACCAGTGAGACAGACAGGTTAAAGAAACCAGTGAGACAGACAGGTTAAAGAAACAAGTGAGACAGACAGGTTAAAGAAACCGGTGAGACAGACAGGTTAAAGAAACCAGTGAGACAGACAGGTTAAAGAAACCGGTGAGACAGACAGGTTAAAGAAACCAGTGAGACAGACAGGTTAAAGAAACCGGTGAGACAGACAGGTTAAAGAAACAAGTGAGAGAGACAGGTTAAAGAAACCAGTGAGACAGACAGGTTAAAGAAACAAGTGAGAGAGACAGGTTTAAGAAACTGGCTGAGACAGACAGGTTAAAGAAACCAGTGAGACAGACAGGTGACAGAGTGACAGGTGAGATGTTGTCATGGAAACAACAACTGTGTGAGCTCTTCTTCGTTGGTGTGTGTGTCTCACCGAGGACGATGGGCACAGCGGCGAACACGGAGCAGCGCAGCGCATACACGAGTCTGAGGGGGGCGTCGCCCAGCAAGGGGGCGTCGAATGGCAGGAAGACAAACCCCCCCCACACCAGGAAGGGGAAGAACAGCGCTGATGTCATCAAAGACACACCCACCTTCAAAGCATCCCTGTTAGGACAGCCTCCCCTGCCTGAGAGAAAGACAGGTTAAACCCCGCCCACCTGTGGGACAAGTCATTGTAACAACCAGGTCAGGTTAAACCCCGCCCACCTGTGGGACAAGTCATTGTAACAACCAGGTCAGGTTAAACCCCGCCCACCCGTGGGACAAGTCATTGTAACAACCAGGTCAGGTTAAACCCCGCCCACCTGTGGGACAAGTCATTGTAACAATCAGGTCAGGTTAAACCCCGCCCACCTGTGGGACAAGTCATTGTAACAACCAGGTCAGGCTAAACCCCGCCCACCTGTGGGACAAGTCATTGTAACAATCAGGTCAGGTTAAACCCCGCCCACCTGTGGGACAAGTCATTGTAACAAGGTCAGGTTAAACCCCGCCCACCTGTGGGACAAGTCATTGTAACAAGGTCAGGTTAAACCCCGCCCACCTGTGGGACAAGTCATTGTAACAACCAGGTCAGGTTAAACCCCGCCCACCTGTGGGACAAGTCATTGTAACAACCAGGTCAGGTTAAACCCCGCCCACCTGTGGGACAAGTCATTGTAACAACCAGGTCAGGTTAAACCCCGCCCACCTGTGAGAAAGGTAAGAGAAATGGAGGCTTCAAAGAGGTGAGACAGGTAAACTTGCATGCGGCAGGGGGCTTGTCCTCTGTCCAGTCATACTGGTAGCCATGTTGGTTGTAGTCCTGTGGGACTCCTCGGGCAGCAAGGAAAGGACTCTTCTCTGACTCCATTTCCCAGAATACCTCACTCTCTTTGGGTGAGGATGGGGAGAGGAGAACAGTCACTGCAGGGCTGAACACCCGAGCTGCTTTCTGCGGCAGGTGGTTTTCTGTAGGCTCCTCCTCCTCTTTCAGGTGTGTTCTAGGCTCCGCCCCTTCCTGTTTACCTCCCCCTGCTCCTCCTCCTTGACCCCTCTCTCCCTCCACCATCAGCCCTCTCTCACTCTCAGTCCAACTGGCTGCCTCATGGAGGGAAGTGTCTGACCTCACACTCTGTCTGTCCCCCTTACCTGTCTGTCTGTCACTGGGCCACGGCATGGTGCTGGGCTCCTCCCACCCCCTCCCCTCCATCTTTAAATTTCCTACTGTATTCTGAACATCCACCAACAGCGCCAGTTCTGTCTGTCTGTCTGCACCTGTCTGTCTCTCTAATGATTGTGTTGCTGAAATGACAAAATAAAAGAGAACATATTTAATAAACATTGTAAACAACCTGCTCACAGCTGATTCTGTTTAACGTCAGGGGAAGAAGCTTCTGCCATCTGGTGGCACTGGTGTGTAACTACATCAAAAAGTATACTTTTATACTTTCGGTGGTTTGGAGCACTGAGCACGTCCTCAGAAAGGACTAATATTAATTATAATAATAAT
>NC_089202.1:31223607-31243607 GCF_963930695.1 Labrus bergylta
GAGGCTCATCCATGACGGGACAATCCTCTGGAAGGTGCAGGGCTCCAGGATGAAAGGTAAATGACACTGCATTATCTGTTGTACATGTTAACCTGCTGTGATGGCACACTAAACTTTGTGGGCAGAGCTAACACCTGCTGACACGCCTCTGTGTGTTTGTCTCCAGACGTACAGGTTCTGCTGATGTCAGACATCTTGGTTTTTCTTCAGGAGAAAGATCAGAAGTTCACCTTTGCTTCACTGGTGAGTGACACCTGCTAACACCTGCACATACCAGCTATCAATTGCTATCATCCTCCTTTACTTGCTCACACCTGCTAGCACCAGCCTATACCTGGTCATACCTGGTCACATCTGTTCCTTCCTTTCTCTAATGATCTCTCTCAGGACAAGTCTCCAGTGGTGTCCCTCAACAACTTGATTGTCAGAGATATAGCCAATCAGGAGCGTGGGATGTACCTGCTCAGTGACTCCACCCCCCCTGAGATGTACGAGCTGTATGCTACCTCCAAAGACGATCGAAAGACCTGGAAGACCCGAATCCTACAGGCTGCACAGAGGTCAGACAGCAGAACTTTATAAAGGACTGACAGAAGAACTGTGCAACGTGATATATGAACAACTGTGTGTAGTGTAGTACGTGTAGTATGTGTAGTACAGTGTGTATTACTCAGTGTGTAGCGCAGTTTGTAGTATGTGTAGTGCAGTGTTTAATACAGTGTGTAGTACTCAGTGTGTAATACAGTGTGTAGTACAGTGTGTTGTACTCAGTGTGTAGGGCAGTGTGTAGTACAGTGTGTAATACTCAGTGTGTAATACAGTGTGTAGTGCAGTGTTTAATATAGTGTGTAGTACAGTGTGTAGTGCAGTGTGTAGTGTAGTATGTGTAGTACAGTGTGTAGTGCAGTGTGTAGTACACTGTGTAGTACTGTGTTTAACACAGTGAGTAGTACAGTGTGTAGTGCAGTGTGTAGTACAGTGTTTAGTACAGTGTGTATTACTCAGTGTGTAGTGCAGTGTGTAATACAAAGTGTAGTGCAGTGTGTATTACAGTGTGTAGTATGTGTAGCACAGTGTGTAGTACAGTGTGTAGTGCAGTGTGTCGTATGTGTAGTACAGTGTGTAATACAAAGTGTAGTGCAGTGTGTAATACAGTGTGTAGTACAGTGTGTAGTGCAGTGTGTAGTACAGTGTTTAATACAGTGTGTAGTGCAGTGTGTAGTACAGTGTGTATTACTCAGTGTGTAGTGCAGTGTGTAGTACAGTGAGAAGTACAGTGTTTAATACAGTGTGTAGTACAGTGTTTAATACAGTGTGTAGTGCAGTGTGTAGTACAGTGTGTATTACTCAGTGTGTAGTACAGTGTGTAGTACAGTGAGAAGTACAGTGTTTAATACAGTGTGTAGTGCAGTGTGTAGTGCAGTGTGTAGTGCAGTATGTGTAGTACAGTGTGTAGTGCAGTGTGTAGTACTGTGTGTAATACGAAGTGTAGTGCAGTGTTTATTACAGTGTGTCGTATGTGTAGTACAGTGTTTAATACAGTGTGTAGTACAGTGTTTAATACAGTGTGTAGTGCAGTGTGTAGTACAGTGTTCAATACAGTGTTTAATATAGTGTGTAGTGCAGTATGTGTAGTACAGTGTGTAGTGCAGTGTGTAGTACTGTGTGTAATACGAAGTGTAGTGCAGTGTGTATTACAGTGTGTATTATGTGTAGTGCAGTGTGTAGTATGTGTAGCACAGTGTGTAATACAAAGTGTAGTGCAGTGTGTAGTACGTGTAGTACAGTGTGTATTACTCAGTGTGTAGTACACTGTGTAGTACAGTGTGTAATACAGTGTATAGTACAGTGTGTAGTACAGTATGTAGTGCAGTGTGTAGTACAGTTTTTAATACAGTGTGTAGTGCAGTGTGTAGTACAGTGTTTAATACAGTGTGTAGTACAGTGTGTATTACTCAGTGTGTAGTGCAGTGTGTAGTACGGTGTGTAATACAGTGTGTAGTGCAGTGTGTAGTGCAGCGTGTAGTACAGTGTGTAGTGCAGTGTGTAGTACAGTGTGTATTACTCAGTGTGTAGTGCAGTGTGTAGTACGGTGTGTAATACAGTGTGTAGTGCAGTGTGTAGTGCAGCGTGTAGTACAGTGTGTAGTGCAGTGTGTAGTGTAGTATGTGTAGTACAGTGTGTAGTGCAGTGTGTAGTGTAGTATGTGTAGTACAGTGTGTAGTACAGTGTGTAGTGCAGTGTGTAGTGTAGTGCAGTGTGTAGTACAGTGTTTAATACAGTGTGTAGTACAGTGTTTAATGCAGTGTGTAGTATGTGTAGTACAGTGTGTATTACTCAGTGTGTAGTGCAGTGTGTAGTACTGTGTGTAATACAGTGTGTAGTATGTGTAGTACAGTGTGTAGTATGTGTAGCACAGTGTGTAGTACAGTGTGTAGTGCAGTGTGTCGTATGTGTAGTACAGTGTAATACAAAGTACAGTGTGTAATATAGTGTATAGTACAGTGTGTAGTGCAGTGTGTAGTACAGTGTGTATTACTCAGTGTGTAGTGCAGTGTGTAGTACGGTGTGTAATACAGTGTGTAGTGCAGGGTGTAGTATGTGTAGTACAGTATGTATTACAGTGTGTAGTACTCTGTGTAGTACAGTGTGTAGTGCAGTGTGTAGTACACCGTGTAGTGCAGTGTGTAGTATGTGTAGTACAGTGTGTAGTGCAGTGTAGTGCAGTGTGTAGTACTGTGTGTAATACAATGAGTAGTGCAGTGTGTACTACAGTGTGTAGTATGTGTAGTACAGTGTGTAGTAGTGTTTAGTGCAGTGTGTAGTATTTGTAGTACAGTGTGTATTACTCAGTGTGTAGTGCAGTGTGTAGTACACTGTGTAGTACAGTGTTTAATACAGTGTGTAGTATGTGTAGTACATTGTGTATTACTCAGTGTGTAGTGCAGTGTGTAGTACACTGTGTAGTACAGTGTGTAGTACAGTGTTTAATACAGTGTGTAGTGCAGTGTGTAATACAGTGTGTAGTGCAGTGTGTAGTGCAGTGTGTAATACAGTGTGTAGTGCAGTGTGTAGTGCAGTGTGTAATACAGTGTGTAGTGCAGTGTGTAGTACAGTTTGTATTACTCAGTGTGTAGTGCAGTGTGTAGTACTGTGTGTAATACAGTGTGTAGTGCAGTGTGTAGTGCAGGGTGTAGTATGTGTAGTACAGTATGTATTACAGTGTGTAGTACAGTGTGTTGTACTCAGTGTGTAGTACAGTGCATAGTACAGTGTGTAGTACAGTGATTAATATAGTGTGTAGTACAGTGTGTAGTGCAGTGTGTAGTGTAGTGTAGTGTAGTATGTGTAGTACAGTGTGTAGTGCAGTGTGTAGTACAGTGTGTAGTACACTGTGTAGTACAGTGTTCAATACAGTGTGTAGTACACTGTGTAGTACAGTGTTTAATACAGTGTGTAGTGCAGTGTGTCGTACACTGTGTAGTACAGTATGTATTACTCAGTGTGTAGTGCAGTGTGTAGTACAGTGAGAAGTACAGTGTGTAGTACACTGTGTAGTACAGTATGTATTACTCAGTGTGTAGTGCAGTGTGTATTACTCAGTGTGTAGTGCAGTGTGTAGTACAGTGAGAAGTACAGTGTTTAATACAGTGTGTAGTGCAGTGTGTATTACTCAGTGTGTAGTGCAGTGTGTAGTGCAGTGTGTAGTACAGTGTGTAGTACAGTGTGTTGTACTCAGTGTTGTTGTTGTCGTCTGCAGTTGTCCGTCCAGACAGGACTTCCCGCTCATCGAGACTGAAGACAAAGCTTTACTGCGCAGACTCAGAGGTAACCACCCTCCTTTACCTGCACCTCTTCTTACACCTCATCCCTTTGTTCTCTTCCTCTTACTTTAACTCCTCCTCCTCCCTTTCCCTGTCTGCACCTCCTTTTACTGCTCCTGTTTCTGTCGTCAAAGGTTATTTTAAAAAGAATCTGGTCCATGAGAAGGAGGGACAGCAGGAGCGCTCCTGGTACCCCTCAAACCACCTGTGCTCATGAAGGGAATACTTACACTCAGACCAGAAACCATGTGTATAAATGATCCAGGTTAAATATAAAAGGCTTTTAAGTGATAAGCTAGAAACATTTCAAATAGGCCAACGTGTGTGGCCTAGTGGGTGAAAAAAAGGTGCAAGCTGATAGGCATTGGTTTATTTGAAATGTTTATAATTCCTAGACCTGGATCATTTATACCCATGTTTTGTTGTCTGAAGTTTTCCTCCACTTTTCCATGTCAGCCTAATTCAACGTTTCTACCCCCCTCTCTACCCCCCTCCTGCTCCTCCAGCTGACATCCAGCAGAAGGACAGGGAGGTGCTGGAGCTCCTGCAGGAGCGGGTCACTCTGTTTTCGGACCTGGTGGAGGCAACAGGAAGAGGCACAACAGATGAAGAAGATGGTTTGGACCTCAGCACCTCCTCCTCAAGGACCTCCTCCTCCTCCTGCAGGAACCTGTTCAGAGCCGACACTCCTCATGCTCCTCAGGCTGAGCCGCTCCTCAGTGCCTCCATCGCTGAAGGTCAGTGTTTGTTTTCCCTGTCTTGTGAAATCAACCTCAGGATGGCACTGAACCAAATCTCTGTGTTTCTTGATGATTTCAGTGGACAGACTGACGGAGCTGCTGCTCGACTCCAACATCCAGAAATCCACTGTAACCAACGGCAACCAGGAGCTGAGCAGTGAGTCACCCTTACCTGACAGGTGTAATAAGTAGACAGGTGTGATAAGTAGACAGGTGTGATAAGTAGACAGGTGTGATAAGTAGACAGGTGTAATAAGTAGAAAAGTGTGATCAGTAGACAGGTGTAATAAGTAGACAGGTGTGATCAGCAGACAGGTATCTGTGCTGTGTAGAATAATGCTGCCCTGTAGAGTTTGACAGATGA
Source organism: Labrus bergylta (assembly GCF_963930695.1). Taxonomy (NCBI): domain Eukaryota; kingdom Metazoa; phylum Chordata; class Actinopteri; order Labriformes; family Labridae; genus Labrus; species Labrus bergylta. Next base: position 31,228,536 of record NC_089202.1, read on the forward strand.
TCAGGTGTTTAAACATTCACCTGTCGATCTTCATGTGTCTTTCTTCCTCTCAGATGGTGACTCTGGTTCTCTGAACGGTTCTGTCGGCTCAAAGAGCTCCTCACAGGTAAGTCTTCACCTGTAACTTTATTTAAAAACACAGCAGGTCAAACTGTCAGCTTTGTTGTCAAACATGAAAAATAAAATGTCAACAAGCGGGACGATCCTTTTCTAATTGATAATAATCAATGATGTGTTCATGCTTTACTCACGGTGTCTAGACTTTGGGGTTTCCATGGAAACAGGTGTTACAGGTTGTAAACTGATGGATTTGGTGGGTTTGGTTTTCTTTTAGGACAGAAACGGAAACCAGCTGCAGGAGGGAACGCTCGGCCAGGTAACCATCTAACCTGTGTTCCAGATGTCTCACCTGCCTGCTCCCTCAAACTGTCATATGATGTCATGTCTGTCCAATCAGAGCTTAGGTTACTCATTATCACCTGTCCTCTCCGTAGGGGATCTGTCAGCGATTGATCAGTCTGAGCACACACCTGCACGCTCTGCAGGTACCTTATCATATTATTAGCATATTACCTGTGAACTGAAGTACAACATCTCACCTAGATACTTATAAACTCCGCCCCTAGGCTGCTGTGATTCGTCAGGACTCGATCCTGGAGCTGTCAGTCACAACAGGTGCCTCTTTCTCTACCTCTGGCCCTGCCCCGCCACGACTCAGTCGATCCATGTCCCGGGACGCAGGTATGGACTCCAGCGGAGAGGCGGAGCTGCTGCGGCGACAGGTGGGGCTGCTGCAGGAGGAAGTGACACGACTGCGTCTGAGGAGGGAGGAGCCTGGTGGAGAGGGGGTGGAGTCAGGCAGCAGGAACAAAAGCAATGGAGAGATCAGTGATGGCATCAAGAAAGAACAGGTGAGTTAGGAGTTCACCTTAAACAGGATGAACTTACCCACGATCAACTCTAACTAAAGAGTCTGTGTCAGCAGGTGAGCAGGAGGCGTGGCAGCAGGGAACAGGAGCCCTGCCCCCTAGCCCCATTGGCCGTCCAGGATCCTGTCGACCAATTAGACGGTGTACAGGAAGAACATGAGGAGGAGGGATTGGAGATGATGAGGATCTCTCCTCGCTCTGACAGCCCCAGAGGTCAGAACAACTCGCTAATAGTTTTTATCCTTAAAGTCATTTTGATTTTTCTGTTATTTTTGTCATCTCCATGGTAACCTGTGATCTGCCCATTCAGACCTGCAGGACATCCCAGAGGAGAGCGAGTGTGGAGCTGATCCCACCTAACATGACACCTCTGCCAGTGATGTCACCGTGATGTCACCGTGATGTCATGGAGATGTCACAGACAAACAGGGACAGAAGACTGATTAGACTGTCAGACTTTTATTGTGAAAGTTTGAGCTGGATATTATGTCATATCCTGATATCTGACGTGCTGTCATCATTTGTTCCTGAAGGGATTTCTAAATATGACCTGTTTACATCATAACATCAGCTGGAAAGTTTAAGGGGGGGGGGTCTGAGTGATTAAGCTACATTGATAGTCATCACACTACATTTCATTTAAAACAGTTTATATATGATTATGACATCAGTTTATCATCATAAACTGTGGTAGGCGAGGGGGGGAGGGGGTGAATGGACAGAAAGCATCCCTGCTGTCTGTTAGCATGTTAGCATGTATCTGTATAGAATCTGAACGTATTGTGACTTCCTGGTTGGTTTTAACCAATCAGCTGGTTTGAGGATGTTTTTATAGAAACGTTAACTCTGATGATATTTTAACCTAAACACTTTAATCTGCAGAGCAGAACTGTAATGTGATGATGGACAGCAGCAGCTGTTACAAACTATGAAGTAAAAATAAAAGTTAAATAAACGAATTTCAGAATAAAACGTGAGGATCAGCTCAGCTCTTTAAACTGAAGGAACCAACGTTTCCATGGAAACCAACGATCACTGACTCTTATCTGATGCTGGATGAAATGAACTCTTTTACCATCACCTGCACTAAAAACCTGTCGACACAAAGATCCTCTGTTAGGACAGATGCTCGCTCTGTGATGTTTTCATGTTTGACAGATGTCCAAAGTTCAGACTGAAACCAGAGTCAAAGTAAAATCTGAAGAACTTCTAAAGTACTTTTTACTCCGAACCTTTAAAACATTTGACTGAAGTTAATTTGTGTAAAAATATTGATCATGAATCTGTAAATGTTTGTTGTCGTTGTGTCGTGTGCTCTTGATTATTCTAATCAGCTGGACAGCGTGCTGTAGGTTTTTATTTCTGTACGTCATCGCTCTGATTATAACTTTATTATACATTATTATTTTATGAAGTAAAAATTTAAATAATAATAAAACAGTCGCAGTGAGTATTTTGTCCTTTTTTTCATCCTCTAAGTGTTTGACTTGATGTAATCTTTTATAAAAGTCAATGACTTCAGATGAAGCCGTTTAAACTCTGCGCTGACCTACTTTTAATCTGGTAGAGTCCTGGTACTTCGTCACTTCCGGTGGAGGGAACTTAACCCGGAAGTGGGTGTCGTCCTATTAGGGAGTTGTCTGAATAGATCCGAGTAGCAGGACCGGACAGACCGGAGCAGAGAGGAACATCAGAGAGTCACCGAGCCGCCGTCTGCCCGCGACTTTAATCCAACGTTACTGATAAAACACTTTATTCAGGTTAAAACCCGGAAGTTAGCTCAGTTAGCTGCTAACGGCTAGTCAGCCTACCTGCTCAAAGGGAAGTGACGGTGCAGGTGAAGTCGGGCTCGAGCCGCAGGTTTGCTTTCATCTCTACTCAGGCAGGTGAGAATAATCCTCAGGTACAGCTCACCTGGTGTCTGTCAGCTGTGAGCTCAGTGAGCATGCTAACGGGGCGGTGCCGCTGTTAGCATCAGGAGCTAACATGCTAACTCTGTTTATAATGTTCTTCATGATGCTACTTTATCAGAGTTATTGAAATTAAACTTTCACTAATAAATAAAAACATCAAACTCAGCTCAGAGTTTGATGTTTTTATATAAATTAATCGATCATTCATGTTTAATAATCAACAAGTCAACAGAACCTCACATCGGCCAACACATCGGTGTCACTTCCTGTCTGCTCTCAGCTGATTGGCTCCTGCAGAGTTCTGATTCATTCAGTAAGGAAGTGGCACCGCCTCGTGTTAGTGACCCTCCGGCTCAGAGGGGGGCGCTGACGAGCCCTCTGGCCATGAGAACAATTTAACAACGTAACAAAAGTCACCTGAACACATCGTTCAGTTACACCAGCTCGCACCACGAATGTGTCACATGACCCGAAGTTAAATATGTTGCTAATGACCAAAGGTCGGGTTAGTATGCAGCGTACACCTGTACGCTCACCAGCTGACTGTTTGTCCTTCAGCAGAAGAAGATGAGTGGAGGACTGAACAGCATCGATGCTGTGAAGAAGAAGATCAAAGTCCTGCAGGAGCAGGCGGAGGAGGCGGAGGAGAGGGCGGAGAAACTGCAGTCGGAGGTGGACAAGGAGAAGAGGAGCAGAGAGGAGGTACACACACCTGTAGAGAGAGGAGGTACACACACCTGTAGAGAGAGGAGGTACACACACCTGTAGAGAGAGGAGGTACACACACCTGTGTAGAGAGGAGGTACACACACCTGTAGAGAGAGGAGGTACACACACCTGTAGAGAGAGGAGGTACACACACCTGTAGAGAGAGGAGGTACACACACCTGTGTAGAGAGAGGAGGTACACACACCTGTAGAGAGAGGAGGTACACACACCTGTACGTGTAGAGAGGAGGTACACACACCTGTACGTGTAGAGAGGAGGTGCACACACCTGTAGAGAGAGGAGGTACACACACCTGTAGAGAGAGGAGGTACACACACCTGTACGTGTAGAGAGGAGGTGCACACACCTGTACGTGTAGAGAGGAGGTGCACACACCTGTACGTGTAGAGAGGAGGTGCACACACCTGTACGTGTAGAGAGGAGGTGCACACACCTGTACGTGTAGAGAGGAGGTGCACACACCTGTACGTGTAGAGAGGAGGTACACACACCTGTAGAGAGAGGAGGTACACACACCTGTACGTGTAGAGAGGAGGTGCACACACCTGTACGTGTAGAGAGGAGGTGCACACACCTGTACGTGTAGAGAGGAGGTGCACACACCTGTACGTGTAGAGAGGAGGTGCACACACCTGTAGAGAGAGGAGGTACACACACCTGTAGAGAGAGGAGGTACACACACCTGTACGTGTAGAGAGGAGGTACACACACCTGTAGAGAGAGGAGGTACACACACCTGTAGAGAGAGGAGGTACACACACCTGTACGTGTAGAGAGGAGGTGCACACACCTGTACGTGTAGAGAGGAGGTGCACACACCTGTACGTGTAGAGAGGAGGTGCACACACCTGTACGTGTAGAGAGGAGGTGCACACACCTGTACGTGTAGAGAGGAGGTGCACACACCTGTACGTGTAGAGAGGAGGTGCACACACCTGTACGTGTAGAGAGGAGGTACACACACCTGTACGTGTAGAGAGGAGGTGCACACACCTGTACATTGATTCTCTGTATGTTGCAGGCGGAGGCGGAGGTGACGGCTCTGGGTCGTCGTCTGCAGCTCAGCGAGGAGAACCTTGACCGAGCCCAGGACCGCCTGACCACCGCCCTGCAGAAACTGGACGAGGTGGAGAAGTCTGCAGACGAGAGCGAAAGGTAAGACTCACCTGAGACACACAACGATCTCTGCTAGTATGTTCCTGTCTCATTTCGTGTGTGTGTGTGTGTGTGTGTGTGTGTGTGTGTGTGTGTGTGTGTGTGTGTGTGTGTGTGTGTGTGTGTGTGTGTGTGTGTGTGTGTGTGTGTGTGTGTGTGTGTGTGTGTGTGTGTGTGTGTGTGTGTGTGTGTGTGTGTGTGTGTGTCAGGGGGATGAAGGTGATAGAGAACAGGGCTCTGAAGGATGAGGAGAAGATGGAGCAACTTGAGGTTCACCTGAGAGAAGCCAAACTGATCGCAGAGGAGGCGGACCGCAAGTATGAGGAGGTAATACACACAGTACACTACACACAGTACACTACACACAGTACACTACACACAGTACAGTACACTACACACAGTACACTACACACAGTACACTACACACAGTACAGTACACTACACACAGTACACTACACACAGTACACTACACTACACTACACACAGTACACTACACACAGTACACTACACACAGTACACTACACACAGTACACTACACACAGTACACTACACTAGACACAGTACACTACACACAGTACACTACACACAGTACACTACACTAGACACAGTACACTACACACAGTACACTACACACAGTACACTACACACAGTACACTACACACAGTACACTACACACAGTACACTACACTAGTGGTGGTCAAGTCAAACGTGTCTCTGCTCATAAAAATCTTTGAACCGCAATGCATGATGGGATATATTACTTGGATAGGGACCATTGGTTGTACACTACTTTTCACAATGCATTGTGGGATACATTGAGTGGACTTCAGGGTATGACCACACTCACAGCACTACAAAATGGTGTGTTCACTACATCGTGGATGTTTGATGACATCGTGGATGTTTGATGACATCGTGGATGTTTGATGACATCGTGGATGTTTGATGACATCATCGATGTTTGATGACATCATCGATGTGTGGCTGATGGCTGAGCTCTTCATTTTAATCTGATGGTTGTGTTTGTCCCAGGTGGCTCGTAAACTGACGATGTTGGAGGGAGATCTGGAACGAGCTGAAGAGAGAGCTGAGCACGCAGAGAGGTACACACACACACACACACACACACACACACACACACACACACACACACACACCTGTGCATGTCTGCTTCTTACAGCATGAGCTGCTTAGCCAGACAGATGGGCAGTAGAGAGACAAACAGGCAGGTAGAGAGACAGACGGGTAGAGAGACAGACGGGTAGTAGAGAGACAAACAGGCAGGTAGAGAGACAGATGGGTAGTAGAGAGACAAACAGGCAGGTAGAGAGACAGACGGGTAGTAGAGAGACAAACAGGCAGGTAGAGAGACAGACGGGTAGTAGAGAGACAGATGGGTAGAGAGACAGATGGGCAGAGACAGACAGGTAGAGAGAGAGACAGACATTGATACCTGTCTGGGCTGTAGCTTCATTCAGTGAATACACACAGGAGGGTGACGAAGAGGTGGGGGGTCAGGGGTCAGGGGTCAGGGGGGGTAAAAGATCTTCATGTGATGAATAGTGTTAAAATACTTACAGTACCAGAGAACATTTTAATGTGAGCGGCCGCCACAGTTGAGGTAATTAATGGGAAACACTGGATGTCATACTGATGACCTCATCGTGATGTCACACTCCTTCACTTACAGAGCTAATCCTTCTGCATCCATCTTTCTCTTCCTGTCTGTTTCCATGGAAACATGTTGCTGCTGCTGCACGTCCTGCTTCCTGTCTGTCCACCTCTCTGTCTGTCTGTCCACCTCTCTGTCCACCTGTCTGTCTGTCCACCTCTCTGTCCACCTGTCTGTCTGTCTGTCCACCTCTCTGTCTGTCTGTCCACCTCTCTGTCCACCTGTCTGTCTGTCCACCTCTCTGTCCACCTGTCTGTCTGTCCACCTCTCTGTCCACCTCTCTGTCTGTCCACCTGTCTGTCTGTCCACCTGTCTGTCTGTCCACGTGTCTAACAGTAAGGTTCGAAGGTTGGAGGAGCAGTTGAGAAGTTTCGACCAATCACTGAAGAGCCTGCAGGCATCTGAGGACAAGGTACTGAAGGTCACCTGACCTCCAACCTCCTGTCAACCAATCAGAGCTCCTCCTGCCTCACCTGACCTCTGACCTTCTGCTTCAGCTCCTCCTCCTGCTGCACTCTGCATGGCTTTCCCTGCTGCCGACACTAAACTTCAAAAAAACTAAAACAAACTAGCTCAGTAGGGACTCGGGTTGGGAACCAGAGGGTCGCGGGTTCAAGTCCTGGACCAAAGTATGTTAGCTGGAGAGGTAGCAGCACCTCTCTGCCCTCTCTCACTGAATTCATGTCCACAGATCCTGAGTCTCTAAATATCAGTTTAACATGATAATACAATATGTACAACTACACACAGTACACACCTGTCTGTCTGACACACCATGACTCAGCACACCTGTCTGTCTGACACACCTTGACTCAGCACACCTGTCTGTCTAACACACCATGACTCAACACCTGTCTGTCTGACACACCATGACTCAGCACACCCATCTGACACACCATGACTCAGCACACCTGTCTGTCTGACACACCATGACTCAGCACACCTGTCTGTCTGACACACCATGACTCAACACCTGTCTGTCTGACACACCATGACTCAACACCTGTCTGTCTGACACACATGACTCAGCACACCTGTCTGTCTGACACACCATGACTCAGCACACCTGTCTGTCTGTCTGATACACCATGACTCAGCACACCTGTCTGTCTGTCTGATACACCATGACTCAGTACACCTGTCTGTCTGATACACCATGACTCAGCACACCTGTCTGACACACCATAAATCAACACCTGTCTGTCTGACACACCATGACTCAGCACACCCGTCTGACACACCATAAATCAACACCTGTCTGTCTGACACACCATGACTCAGCACACCTGTCTGTCTGACACACCATGACTCAGCACACCTGTCTGACTGACACACCATGACTCAGCACACCTGTCTGACTGACACACCATGACTCAGCACACCTGTCTGTCTGTCTGATACACCATGACTCAGCACACCTGTCTGTCTGACACACCATGACTCAGCACACCTGTCTGACTGACACACCATGACTCAGCACACCTGTCTGTCTGTCTGATACACCATGACTCAGCACACCTGTCTGTCTGTCTGATACACCATGACTCAGCACACCTGTCTGTCTGTCTGATACACCATGACTCAGCACACCTGTCTGTCTGTCTGATACACCATGACTCAGCACACCTGTCTGTCTGTCTGATACACCATGACTCAGCACACCTTTCTTGACAACCTGTGCCTCTGTCTGTGCAGTAAGAGTCGAGCGATGGAGGAGGAGCTGAAAAATGTCTTCACTAGTTCAAAGTCAATGGAGGCCCAGGCAGAGAAGGTAGGAGGAGGACTTAATGTTTTCACCTGTAGATCAGGGAGGAGAAACCCACACCTGAAGCAGGTGCTATTATCAGTCAGGTGACTGACGCTTAGGGCCTTTTTCAAACCAACCCTCTTTGATCCTCAGATTCACATTTAAAGTTGTTAACGTCTGGATGATGATATTAAATGGAGCAGTGTTTGGAGGCACAGAACTTACAGGTTGCCTCCTCCATAACGACCCCCCCACCCCCCCATTGGTTTGGGACGGCCTAAATATGGCAGACCCCCCGTGTTGCAGACGGAGGGGTTGTGTGTAGGGAGTAGCTCATTGGCTGATCAGTACGCCTGGTTCTCTGATTGGCTGTCTCTCTATCTCTTAGTATTCGTTGAAGGAGGACATATACGAAAAGGAGATCAAACAGCTGAGCGGCAAACTGAAGGAGGTGAGATCATACTTTTATTTATGTGACTTTAACATCACTTCCTGTTTGTCACCTGTAAACTTCCTGTTCCAGGCGGAATCCAGAGCAGACACTACGGAGCGTAGCAAGGTTAGCCTGGAGAAAACCATCGACAGCTTGCAAGGTGAGATTAGCAGGACAGTCCTGCCTTCTGATTGGACAGCAAGACTTGGTTGGTTGTTGGGTGGGACTATCTGATTGAAGGTGGGACTAGCTGATTGAAGGTGGGACTAGCTGATTGAAGGTGGGACTAGCTGATTGAAGGTGGGACTAGCTGATTGAAGGTGGGACTAGCTGATTGGGGGTGGGACTTTCTGATTGAGGGCTGGACTAGCTCATTAAAGGTGGGACTAGCTGATTGGGGCGGGACTAGCTGATTAAAGGCGGGGCTTATTTGTCCTCGAGTGACTGTTGTCGATGTTCTGTTTGCAGACGCTTTGACTTCAGCCAGAAACGCCAACGCACAGCTGCAGGAGACTTTGCATAACTACATGGAGGAGCTAAACTCATGCTGAACCCCCCCCCCCCCCCCCCCCCCCCCCCCCCCCCCCCCCCCCCCCCCCCCCCCCCCCCCCCCCCCCCCCCCCCCCCCCCCCGACTGCTGTCAGAGTCTTTGTGGCCAAAACATTCCTCCCCTTGCTCCAGTTGACCCCCCCCCCCCGCTCGGGGTGAACATTACTGCTTCTTTATTTCCTCTTTCTTAATGATTCCTGCTCCTCTGGATTTGGAGTGTTTGATTAACCCCTCCCCCCCTCTCCTCACCCACTAATAGTGCCATCCCCCTCCTCAGTATTAAATGGAGGAGGTGTGAGGAGGTGCAGGATGTTTAACAGCGACTTACAGCCATTCCCTCGTTCATTAACGACTAACAATGAGTGTTTGAACGGTTTGTCTCCTAGCCAATCGTTTATTATTCCTGTTGCAGGGGGTGTGGTTTATAGTGGCCAATCATAGCAAGGCATTCCACTGCCACACATGGCAGACCACAAGCCAATCTCAGCCCAGATACACCCCCCCATTAACAACAATGAACAAATAAAGTTTAACAAAGTTTTTATTCTAAAGCCACACAGTGATGATGTCATAGCATATTGTAATAACTCTTGAGACAGAGCAGATTTTATAAAATAAAAGCACCATCACTGGTTTGTAGATCCATCATGACTCAGTGTGTTTTCTTTTCTTCAAGTTTCTGTTCATCCTTACAGGTGTGTTGACACATTTATGATGTCATACCCCTAAGTCCCAACAAGTTTGACTACCTACTACTCATTTGTCCACAAGGGGGCATTCCTGAGTTTTGAAGCTCTACAGAATAAACAGTTTGGGAAGGGATTTTCCCGTGAAAACACTGTGGAAAGATTCAAAGTTAAACATCCTGTCTGATCATGTTTACTGTTTGGTAGCCAGAGGTAAAGATGTTTAGAGAAATGTGCTTGAAGGTAACTTCATCCAGCTCTCTGCTTCATTATTATCTCAGACAACATTAAAGTGACAGCTGATCAACACATGTAATAAGAAAGGGAATATAAACTTAATGAAAACCAGCAGGAGATAAAACATCAGGTTCATATATTGATAATGTTTCATATTTAATGATAGAAGAGAAAATATGGTCATCCTTGATGACTGTATTATGATGTTCTCTCAGACTCAGAGCTGCCTGCACAGTGACTGTCCTTCACATCACCTCTTGGTGGAACATGGTAAGACCTGTTCTGCAAATTCATCCCATTTCTAAAAAGGGACTGAAGGTTGGGAGCAACAGAACATAGATATCAACAAGTAATTGTTTTTCTTATTGTTTACTTCTTTAGTCTGAATGATAAAATCTTCTGTAAATTCACATTTTAAAGCTGATATTTAAAAAAAAAAAGTCTAAATTAAATTATTCTCTGCTGTTCCTCATAAAAAGAACATTTCAAAAAAATAAAGTATAAAATGATCATCAGTGAGGATACGCCTCCTGTTCTCACCTGAGTGATGTCATCATTATTGTCTTGTTATATTAAAAGCTCACCTGTTCAGACTCTGAGGTCAAAAAAAACTCATTCAGAACCTGAACCAGGTTTTAAAGGTAAAAGGTTTTTAATGTTTCTCAGGTGAGTCACTCGATGTTTGTTTGTTTACAGCTGCTGGAAAACAAACAAACTGTTTACAAACGTCTAAAGAATAATTCACAGCATCAAAGTCCAGGTGAGAATCTCCCATCATCCTTTGCAGACTCCGGTTTAAAGAACAGCTGATTCCTCCGCAAGCTTCAGGATTGGCTGCAGCTGCTCTTCTAACGAGGGGGCGTTGACCTCGTTAGTGATGATCCAATCAAATTCAACGCCGCTGTCAAGGCCGCACTCTGACTCTGCATCATCCACACCTGAGAGACAGACAGGTGAGCAGACAGGCAGGTGTTCAGACAGACAGGTGAGCAGACAGACAGACAGGAGAGTTGTCAGACAGACAGACAGGTGTTCAGACAGACAGACAGGAGAGTAGTCAGACAGACAGGTGTTCAGACAGACAGACAGGTGAGCAGACAGACAGACAGGTAAGTAGTCAGACAGACAGACAGACAGGAGAGTAGTCAGACAGACAGACAGGTGTTCAGACAGACAGACAGGTGAGCAGACAGACAGACAGACATGTATTCAGACATATAGGTGAGCAGACAGACAGACAGGTGAGCAGAAAGACAGACAGGAGAGTAGTCAGACAGACAGGTGTTCAGACAGACAGGTGTTCAGACAGACAGACAGGTGAGTAGTCAGACAGACAGACAGGTGTTCAGACAGACAGGTGTTCAGACAGACAGACAGACAGACAGGTGTTCAGACAGACAGACAGGTGAGCAGACAGACAGACAGGTGAGTAGTCAGACAGACAGACAAGTGTTCAGACAGACAGGTGAGCAGACAGACAGGTTGTCTCACCTGCAGTGAAGCTCCACCCCCTCTGTCTGCGTGTTTCTTCTGAACTTTGAACCCGGACAGTTCGGGTCTGTTGTGGAAACCTGGACTTGAACCAGGTCAGGTCTGACAGCCGCCGTGCGTCACTCACCACCTGACCAATCACAGAGCAGGTTTCTACAGGTACATGGTTGCTAGGTAACGCTGATGGTTTAAGTTACATACCCACACTGGTTGCAGAGCTCCTCTGGTTGCTAGGCGACAGAAGAATCCGGGGTCTTGACGACGTCGGCTTTCTCCCCAACAGATCATATCGCCACGGTAACGCTCCTTATAGGGACCAGGACCCAGCAGCTGGTCCAGGTCCAGACCGTGTTCCTACAGAAGCAACATGTAAAACATCTGTTTCTATGGCAACAAGCTGCGTGTGTCTGAAGGTCTCACCTGAGCGTATTGATGTTTGAGAGGTCCGGACAGACGCAGGACGCAGCAAACGCCCCGCCCCAAACTGTAGAAGAAGAAATTATGTCATAGACCTGAAAGGACCCCCTATATACTGGACCAACAGGACCCCCTATATACTGGACCAACAGGACCCCCTATATACTGGACCAACAGGACCCCCTATATACTGGACCAACAGGACCCCCTATATACTGGACCAACAGGACCCCCTATATACTGGACCAACAGGACCCCCTATATACTGGACCAACAGGACCCCCTATTGTCCTGTTGTGACAATGTGTCGAGATGAATATGTTAGTTTGAATGACTCCACTCCTCCAAGTCGTTTTAATTCTCATGTACCTCGAGACACCGGACGAGGTGGTGGAGGAGCAGCTATTTTTAATTCTGGACTCTAACCCCTAACCCCTCTAACCCCCCCTAACCCCTCTAACCCATCTAACCCCTAACCCCCCCCTAACCCCTCTAACCCCCCCTAACCCCTCTAACCCCTAACCCTTCTAACCCCTAACCCCCCCTAAACCCCCCTAACCCCCCTAACCCCTAACCCCTAACCCCCCCTAAACCCCCCTAACCCCCCCTAACCCCCCTAACCCTTCTAACCCCTAACCCCCCCTAACCCCCCCTAACCCCCCTAACCCCCCTAACCCCTCTAATCTGATGAAGAGAAATGGGACGCAGCCAGCTGTTCTCACTGCGTCTTTTCTACCTGACAGGTCCGGACCGGAGTTCTCTGATGGGTCGGCCTGACTCATTCTGGGTCATGGACTCGGGTCATGGTCTTTAATAATCTTCCACACGTCCCTGACTCACCGCTCCTGGATCCGGTCCGTAATGAAGTCTTTTCCGGACTTTCGTTTCCCGCTGAAGACCAGGACCAGTCTAGGTTCAGGTCCGGGTCCAGAGACTCGGTCCTCCATCAGTGTGGTGACCTGCAGCTCGTCAGTCAGCAGCATGTTCCGACTGTGGGACCGGCCCGACACCTACCGTAACTCTGGGGGTAGAAGTGGGAGCTTCCGGTCTTGATCGGTATCATTGGGAGTCCACAGTAACAGGATCCTCTTTCTGCTTCCGTGTTTTACACACTTTACGGTAACACGTGATCATCGTCTCATGCTGGACTGAACCATTGCAGCTGAATGAGGGGGGGGTATTAAAAATATGAAAACACTCAAATATTTAAACATAAAGAAGAGATCAAAGGGTACCGACTGCCATGGGTTAGGGTTAGATATCATGACGTCATCACTTTATTCATGTTATTATTGGACACCAGTTACCAATCAATAAAGAGTCTTTGTTGGCTTTGGGAAACTTTCTAAAAAGACTTTGAATAAATATGAGACGAGTCCGTCTCTGCCTGCTGATTCGTTGTTTTTCAAGAGATAAACATCCTACCCTTTTTAACGTTGGTATGATTCAGGCGTGACGTCATCACGTCCTGACCAAGATGGCGGCCGCCGTGTTCCGGAGAGCAGAGGGTTCTTCAGTGACGCGTTTCTTTCAGTCGGTGAGAAAACTTTGATTTAATAAAGAGACCAAAATGTGACGTCACACACACACACACACACACACACAGGGGCTGTAGCATCACCTGGCAGGTGACGACGCTCTCCTGCAGTGTGAACTTTGACCCAGTGAACTCAGTGAACGTGCCTGTCAGCGCGTGCACGCGATCAAACAGCTGATTGTTTATTTTCGTCTTTCTGCAGTTCTGAAGCTTTTATTTTGAAAAATGTTCAAATTGTATCCATCATAACAACAATAATAACAACAGTAATTCGAATAACAATAACAACAATAATAAAGAGGAGAAACAGCAGGGGTCCGTAAAGTGAATGATTATTTTGAACTGATATCATCCTTCATCTTTCAACAGAAACATCTTAAAAAGTGATTTTAAGATGTTAAATGATGAATATCTTCTGATGTCTTTGAATGATAGTTTCATGTGAATGTTTAGTGTCTCCATGCCGCTCTGTCTGTTATCATCAGAGCTGAAATAAAAACTGTTATTGTCTAGAAAGAGTCAGAGACATCCGACCAATCAGAGAGCTCCACCATCAACAGATCTGATATATAGTACACTTTCTATAATTTCTATATAATACAATTCATCCAAACGGCATTACAAGAACAGAAGGTACAAGACTGTGCATCATCTTCACCCGGAGTCAAGGAATTACACATCCCATAATCCTCTAAAAGTATCTGTAGTGTTTGTTATGATGTCATATTATATTTATAAACTACACATCCCATAATCCTCTAAAAGTATCTGTAGTGTTTGTTATGATGTCATATTATATTTATAAACTACACATCCCATAATCCTCTAAAAGTATCTGTAGTGTTTGTTATGATGTCATATTATATTTATAAACTACACATCCCATAATCCTCTAAAAGTATCTGTAGTGTTTGTTATGATGTCATATTATATTTATAAACTACACATCCCATAATCCTCTAAAAGTATCTGTAGTGTTTGTTATGATGTCATATTATATTTATAAACTACACATCCCATAATCCTCTAAAAGTATCTGTAGTGTTTGTTATGATGTCATATTATATTTATAAACTACACATCCCATAATCCTCTAAAAGTATCTTCAGTGTTTGTTATGATGTCATATTATATTTATAAACTACACTCACTGCAGCATGACGAGCTTATTAGCATATTTACTGTTAGCTAGCTAACTAGCTAACATGCTAGTGAAACATGTTGGCCTAAGGTGCAGAGGGGCGGGACACATTGTCATGGTAACAGTGAGCTCCACCAATCAGAGGCGTGGCTGTGACTCTAGATGTTCTCTCTGTTACAGTCATGGTTCCACAGCTCGCCGGTGCCCCAGCAGTCCGGTTCCCCTCAGAGGTTCTTCGCCCCGGCTGATGGCGTCATGCTACCGACAGGAAGCTTTAAAGACAGAGTGGCGTTCATCACAGGGGGGGGGACGGGTCTGGGTCGAGCCATGACCACCACGCTGTCCATGCTGGGGGCTCAGTGTGTCATCGCCAGCAGGAAGCTCGATGTCCTGCAGCAAACAGCCAATGAGATCAGCAGCCAGACCGGAAACCAG
>NC_089202.1:31246107-31258607 GCF_963930695.1 Labrus bergylta
GGTCTCAGGTGTGAAGCTGCAGGTAGAGGTCTCAGGTATGAAGCTGCAGGTAGAGGTCTCGGGTGTGAAGCTGCAGGTAGAGGTCTCAGGTATGAAGCTGCAGGTAGAGGTCTCAGGTATGAAGCTGCAGGTAGAGGTTTCAGGTATGAAGCTGCTGGTAGAGGTCTCAGGTGTGAAGATTCAGGTAGAGGTCTCAAGTAGAGGTCTCAGGTATGAAGCTGCAGGTAGAGGTCTCAGGTAAACTATTCTCACTACATGGTAAACCCTACTGTTCACTGATTGGTGCAGGTGATCATCAACAACGCAGCAGGAAACTTTGTATGTCCGTCTGAACGTTTGTCGCCAAACGGCTGGAAGAGCATCACAGACATCGTCCTGAACGGGACCGCCTACATCACTCTGGAGCTCGGCAAGAGACTGATCAAGAAGCAGAAAGGTCAGAGAGCCGTCCAGAAACAGCTGTAGTTCCTGTTGTTTGAATGTTCACCTTGTTGTTGTTTATTGTTTGTTGTTGTTTTGATGTTCACCTTGTTTTTGTTTATGTTTGTTGTTGTTTTGATGTTCACCTTGTTTTTGTTTATGTTTGTTGTTGTTTTGATGTTGACCTTGTCGTTGTTTATTGTTTGTTGTTGTTTTGATGTTCACCTTGTTAGGGCCCGGGCACGAACCGTGCAAGGCCCCTCTTGAAACCCGAGTGATTATTATTATTCTTCTTTTTCTTTTTATTGTTCCTCCTCTTTGTGGCCACTTTTGAGGGCCTGAACGTGCCCAAAAACTCACCAAACTTTCCACGCTCATCAGGTCTCGTGAAAAATTTGATATTTTGGTGGTTTCGAAAAGAAAATTTGCAAAATGGCTCAGTGGCGCCCCCTTGAAAATTTCAAAATGGCCTCCCCACAAAGGGTTTTTTCACGTACGCTCACGAAAATTGATACGCATTTTAAGCTTGTCGGGACGGACTAAGAATCTTCTTGCTGCGTTTCAAAAAACCCGACAGGAAGTCCACAAATTAAAGTTTCACGATAACGGCCCAAAATGGCTCAAAATCGCTGATTTCAGCCTTCCTATTTGAACGCACTTGTCCGAGGGCGCTGATCCGATCGACTCAAACTCAGTGTCAGTGCGTTCTAGACAGACTCAACATATCTCGTTGTGCTCCGCACGTTATTTCGTCAAAGGGCGTGGCCGTGGCGTGCGTTTACATTATTTTGAGCATTTTGGCAAGTTGCCAAAAAAGTAAATGTTTATATCTCTGCCATCTAGTGTTCAATCATATTAACATGTCTCATCCATGATACTGGACCCGCCCTGAACACGTCCATGATACTGGACCCGTCCTGAACACGTCCATGATACTGGACCCGTCCTGAACACGTCCATGATACGGGACCCGCCCTGAACACGTCCATGATACGGGACCCGTCCTGAACACGTCCATGATACGGGACCCGTCCTGAACACGTCCATGATACGGGACCCGTCCTGAACACGTCCATGATACGGGACCCATCCTGAACACGTCCATGATACGGGACCCGCCATGAACACGTCCATGATACTGAACCCGTCCTGAACACGTCCATGATACTGGACCCGCCCTGAACACGTCCATGATACTGAACCCGTCCTGAACACGTCCATGATACTGGACCCGCCCTGAACACGTCCATGATACGGGACCCGCCCTGAACACATCCATGATTGACATTTTTTTATTAGTCACAGCGCCATCTGTTGACAACAGGAAGTTACTGCTTCTCAATTAGCATTAGCCATTGCTACACGGTAGCTCAGTTCCCCCTCAGGATGTGTGTGGGCCATGCTAACACCTCGGCCATGCTAACACCTCGGCCATGCTAACACCTCGGCCATACAACACTTTCAAGCTCAAACGCCTTCGTCCAACGCTGTTGCCATACGGACGCGTCGCTCGCCATCAAACAGGAAGTACTTTTTTCACGGGCTTAACATAGTCGTACTGTCCCGAAACTTCATACATATGATCCTGGTGGTGAAGTCAAACATCTTATACTGTTTAAGTGAGTGGGCGTGGCTTAATGGCTCAGTAGCGCCCCCTACAATATTTCAAACATTCAGCCCCTGCAGCACGTTGAACCTACAATTCTGAATTTTACTGCATTTCCAACATGACAAAATCTACAAAAAAGGCTCTTGTACCCACGCCCAAAACTCAACAGGAAGTCCACAAATCACATCGCCATCAAACAGGAAGTGGCTGTAACTCTTATATACTTTGTCTGATCTGCTTCAAATTTCCCAGGTATGATCAGGGTTGGCCTCTGAACAGATTGACATAACAAAAGTCAACTTTAACCATAGCACCCCCTAGTGCAAGGACTAAGTACTACCTCCCATATAAAATCTCACATTTTATTACATTTTCACTTGAATCATCTCAGTACTGGCCTGCTCACATCTAACCTAATACAATTGGGCCACTGTCATAGCGCCCCATACTGGAAAGACACTGTACTACATCTCATATACTTTGTCTGATCTGCTCCAATTTTCACAGGTATAATAAGGGTCGCTTCTGAACACCATCCCAAAACAATAATAAAGTTTAACTATAGTGCCCCCTACTGCAAAGTATAAGTACTATTTCCCATATACAATGTCAGATTTGCTCCAAATTTCACATGTATGATCAGGGTTGGCCTCTGAACACATTGACATAACATTAGTCAACTTCAACAATAGCGCCCCTACTGCAAAGAGTAAGTACTACATCCTATATACAATGCTCAATTTCCTCCAAATGTCATAGCTATTATGACAGTGCCAGCCTGAACTGCTCTACGTCAAAACTTTTACGTGCTCTTCACTGTGTTGCCTATTTCAACATGCCAGTACAACGACAACACACCCCGACATGCACAAGGGTGCGAGGGCCCTTCATCACCGCTTGTGGTTTTAATTTTTGTTGATGTTTGTTGTTTTTTGTTTTTTTTAAAGATTTATTTTTGGGCTTTTTGTGCCTTTTAATGGAGAGATAGGACAGTGGATAGAATCGGAAATCAGGGAGAGAGAGAGGGGAATGACATGCGGGAAAGAAGCCACAGGTGGGATGTGAACCCAGGCCGGCCGCTTGAGACTATGTTTGTTGTTTTGATGTTCACCTTGTTTCTGTTTATGTTTGTTGTTGGTTTGATGTTGACATGGTCGTTGTTTGTTGTTGTGGTTCAGGTGCATCTTTTCTGGCCATCACCACCATCTATGCTGAGTCTGGCTCTGGCTTTGTCGTCCCAAGTGCATCTGCAAAAGCTGGAGTGGAGGCACTCTACAAGTCAGTGTGACCTTTGACCTTTAAACAACTGAATCAGATCTAAACAATGACGCACTATCTGAGACTGCACTCACACTATGACCAGTTGTCCCGTCCAGCGCTTAAGCACGATTGCGTCTCTTACTGACTGTCATACTATCTGACTCTCATACTGACTCTCTTACTATCTGACTCTCATACTGACTCTCTTACTGTCTGACTCTCATACTGACTCTCATACTATCTGACTCTCATACTGACTCTCATACTGTCTGACTCTCATACTGACTCTCATACTATCTGACTCTCATACTGACTCTCTTACTATCTGACTCTCATACTGACTCTCTTACTGTCTGACTCTCATACTGACTCTCATACTATCTGACTCTCATACTGACTCTCTTACTGTCTGACTCTCATACTGACTCTCATACTGACTCTCTTACTATCTGACTCTCATACTGACTCTCATACTATCTGACTCACATACTATCTGACTCTCATACTGACTCTCATACTGACTCTCATACTATCTGACTCCAATACTATCTGACTCTCATACTATCTGACTCTCAAACTATCTGACTCTCTTACTGACTCTCATACTATCTGACTCTCATACTATCTGACTCTCATCCTATCTGACTCTCATGCTATCTGACTCTCATACTGACTCTCATACTATGACTCTCATACTATCTGACTCCAATACTATCTGACTCACATACTATCTGACTGTCATACTGACTCTCATACTATCTGACTCTCATACTGACTCTCATACTATGACTCTCATACTGTCGGACTCCAGTACTATCTGACTCTCATACTGTCTGTCTCTCATACTGACTCTCATACTATCGGACTCCAATACTATCTGACTCTCATACTGACTCTCATACTATCTGACTCTCATACTATCTGACTCTCACACTGACTCTCATACTATGACTCCAATACTATCGGACTCCAATACTATCTGACTCTCATACTGTCTGACTCTCATACTATCTGACTCTCATACTGACTCTCTTACTATCTGACTCTCATACTATCTGATACTCTTACTGACTCGCATACTATCTGACTCTCATACTATCTGACTCTCTTACTGACTCTCATGCTATCTGACTCCAATACTATCTGACTCTCATGCTATCTGACTCTCATACAATCTGACTCTCATACTATCTGACTCTCATACTATCTGACTCTCATACTAACTCTCATGCTATCTGACTCTCATACTGACTCTCATACTATCTGACTCCAATACTATCTGACTCTGATGCTATCTGACTCTCATACGATCTGACACTCATACGATCTGACTCTCATACTATCTGACTCTCATACTAACTCACATACTATCTGACTCTCATACTGACTCTCATACTATCTGACTCCAATACTATCTGACTCTCATGCTATCTGACTCTCATGCTATCTGACTCTCATACGATCTGACACTCATACGATCTGACTCTCATACTATCTGACTCTCATACTATCTGACTCTCATGCTAACTCTCATGCTATCTGACTCTCATGCTGACTCTCATACTATCTGACTCCTTTACTGACTCTCATACTATCTGACTCTCATACTGACTCTCATACTATCTGACTCTCATACTATCTGACTCTCACACTGACTCTCATACTATCGGACTCCAATACTATCTGACTCTCATACTGTCTGACTCTCATACTGTCTGACTCTCATACTGACTCTCATACTATCTGACTCTCATACTATCGGACTCCAATACTATCTGACTCTCATACTGTCTGACTCTCATACTGATTCTCATACTATCTGACTCTCATACTATCTGACACTCATACTATCTGACTCTCGTACTATCTGACTCATACTGACTCTCATACTATCTGACACTCATACTATCTGACTCTCATACTGACTCTCATACTATCTGACTCTCATACTATCACATTTTATTACATTTTCAGTCATACTAACAGAGGCTAGATCTGTGGTTTAGTAACTATGGTTACAAAGCAGGAAGGTGTGATGGAACAGAATGTGGTTTCCATGGTGACACTGCTTTTGTTGCTGTTCTGCATGTGTGTGTGTGTTCGACAGGTCTCTGGCTGCTGAGTGGGGGCGCTATGGACACAGGTTCAACATAATCCAGCCTGGACCAATAAGAACTAAGGTACCACCCACCTGATGACAGCTAATGATGAGAGCTAAAACAGTTCAGAGAGCTCAATGTTCAGTACCTCTGTTTGGGGTCACAGCTCAGTAGGTCCCTTAATATTGGGGTTCAGTATGTCCCTCTGTTTTGGGGTCATGGTTCTAGACGCCCCTGTTTTTTGGGGTCACGGTTCAGTGCGTCCATCAGCATTGGGGGGTCAGGGTTCAAAATGTCCCTGTTTTTTGGGGTCAGGGTTCAGTATGTCTCTCAGTTTTTGGGTCAGGGTTCGTTACGTCGCCCTGTTTAGGGTCAGGGTTCAGTATGGACCTTTGTTTTGGGGTCATGGTTAAGTACATCCATAAGTACACAGACTGGAACACAGATTGGTTTAAGTGAACACAGACTGGTTGAAGTGAACACATGTTGTAGTTTTGTGTTCTTTTCATGAAGTCGGAGTCCTCTACTGCTGCACATGTGCAGAAAGCCTTCAGTTTGTCTTCGACCCTCTCTGCCTTTTAAGAACAGCAAGGAGAGGTTGTTGGACAGCTGTTTTCTTTGGACCAGCTCAGTGATTGGCTCCTCTGGATTACAGGCCTGAGAATGCGGTTTGGTTATTTTCAGATGTCTTCTTTGTTTACCTGATGTTTGTTTGTTTGTTTGTTTGTTTCAGGGGGCGTTCAGCCGTTTGGATCCAACAGGAGCCTTTGAAAAGTCGATGATCACTCGAATCCCAACTGGACGACTCGGAACACCAGAAGAGATTGCAAACCTGGCAGCGTACATAAGCAGTGACTACGCTACATGGATGTCAGGAGCTGTGAGTTCAGAAGGATCTAAGACCAGATTTAGACTGGATCTAGACTGATCTGAGATTTAGACTGATCTGAGGCCAGTTTAAGAGATCTGATGACACATTTAGAGATCTGAGGACAGATTTAGAGATCTGATGACACATTTAGAGATCTAAGGACAGATTTAGAGATCTGATGACACATTTAGAGATCTGAGGACAGATTTAGAGATCTGATGATATATTTAGAGATCTGATGACAGTGAGGAGGGATTTAGATTTCTGATGATAGATTTAGATTTCTTAGGACAGATTTAGAGATCTGATGACAGTGAGGAGGGATTTAGATTTCTGATGATAGATTTAGATTTCTTAGGACAGATTTAGAGATATGATGATAGATTTAGAGATCTGAGGACAGATTTAGAGATCTGAGGACAGGGTTCCTTAAAGGTTAACTGTATGTTTGTCTCATCAGGTTATTCGGTTTGATGGAGGGGAATATGTGTCGATGGCTGGAGAGTTTAATGAGCTGAAGAAGGTGAGTGTCACTGAAATGAATGATGAAGAATGAGTGTGAAATGCCTGAGGCTCATTGATGAGGAGTGATAAAGATGTGTTTCTCTCTCTATCTCTCTCTCAGGTGACTCCTGATCAGTGGGACGTGATGGAGGCGATGATCAGAAGCACTAAAGGATCCTAAAAATCTTCTGATGACCGAAGAACCATCAGATCGCAGTGTGCAGTGCGCGCGCCTGCTGATGTCATATTGATTGATTTTTGACTTAGAGCAACATATCTCAATACTATTAGCCTATTAGAATGTAGTTGTGGCACTGTCATGTGACCTACTGCACATGCTCAGTGTGAACTCAAACACTTTTTTGTCATTTTGATAATAAAAGTTTAACCCAAACACTGAATGTTTGTGTTGTTTGACGATACAAGGTTTCAGTGAGCACAGGAGTTCTTTTGATCCAGTGAACACAGGTGTAGTTATGATCCAGTGAACACAGGTGTAGTTATGATCCAGTGAACACAGGTGTTGTTATGATCCAGTGAACACAGGTGTTGTTATGATCTAGTGAACACAGGTGTAGTTAAGAGGTTTCAGTTATATGGAAAGCCGATTGAACATATATTAGATATCCTTGATATCAAAGCTCAGTTTCTTGTACTAGTGAGGTATTTGGCTGCACTAGTTTACTAGTAGAACGCTGAAACATTTACTAGTAAACTAGTAGACAACAAAAATCCTACATGTTAACTAGTGAGGTGCAAAATATCTACTAGTTAACTCGTAAGAGCCAAAATGTCAAATATTACCCATGTACACACAGGTACATCTCTTCTTGTTCATATTAAAACATTTTAACATTTCACAACTAGCAAACCAGAATGACCTGCAGCTTGATATCAAACCTGGTATATTATTTATTCATTATATTATATATTCACAGTCAGAACAGTTACAGTCGGAAACAGCAACAGTCAGAACAGTTAGTTTTATTTTTAGATCTTCAGACACTGAAGCTCCTACAGCCATGCAGCTGTCTCTCACTTGTCTTTACACTTCTTTGTTAGAACCTCTACTAAAACCCTGTTTTACATTGTGTCTTCATTATATTATTATTAAATTGCCCCATGCTAATTGTTGTTTTTATAAATGAACAAAAACTCAACAAATATTTCAGATTTTCCCGCCACTTTATTGTGTAAGTCCAATCAGATGTGTCCTTAAAATGTAGCTAATTTAAAGGTTCGTATTGAAAATAGACCTATCATTGTCAGTGTGTGTTGATGCTCTGCTGCTGACAGCGGCTAATCATTGTTGCAACAAGTTTCTGCAGAACTTCAGCTCTCATCTTGCTGATCTGAAGAACCTCCTCATGGTTCACCTTCTCCTCCCGACTGTAGTCCAAAGACACCTGCAGCAAGATACAGGTACACTATTACAGTCGACTACAGTTAAATCACAATCACAGACTACAGTTCATCAAAGTCAGACTACAGTCAGATCACAGTCAGACTATAGTCATATCACAGTCAGACTACAGTCAGATCACAGCCAGACTACCGTGAAATTAGCCAGACTACAGTAAGATCACAGTCAGACTAGAGTTAAATTAATCAGACTACAGTCAGATCAGTCAGACTACAGCCAGATCACAGTCAGATCACAGTCATACTACAGCCAGATCACAGTCAGATCACAGTCAGACTACAGTTCAATCACAGTCAGAATACAGTTAAATCAAAGGCAGACTACAGTTCAATCACAGTCAGACTACAGTTAAATCAAAGTCAGACTACAGTTCAATCACAGTCAGACTACAGTCAGATCACGGTCAGACTACAGTCAGATTATAGTTAAATCACAGTCAGACTACAGTCAGATCACAGTCAGACAACAGTTAGGTCACAGTCAGACTACAGTTAAATCAAAGTCAGACTACAGTCAGATCACAGTCAGTCTACAGTTAAATCAAAGTCAGACTACAGTCAGATCACGGTCAGACTACAGTCAGATTATAGTTAAATCACAGTCAGAATACAGTCAGATCACAGTCAGACTACAGTTAAATCAAAGTCAGACTACAGTCAGATCACAGTCAGTCTACAGTTAAATCAAAGTCAGACTACAGTCAGATCACGGTCAGACTACAGTCAGATCACAGTCAGACTACAGTTAAATCAAAGTCAGACTACAGTCAGATCACAGTCAGTCTACAGTTAAATCAAAGTCATAATACAGTCGAATCGGGTCAGACTACAGGCATATCACAGTCAGACTACAGTCAAATCAAAGTCAGACTACAGTCAGATTACAGTCAGACTACAGTCAGATCACAGTCAGATCACGGTCAGACTACAGTCAGATCACAGTCAGACTACAGTTAAATCAAAGTCAGACTACAGTCGGATCAGGTCAGACTACAGTTAAATAAAAATCAGACTACAGTCGGATCACAGTCAGACTACATTCAGATCACAGTCAGACTATATTTAAATAAGTCAGATCACAGTTAGACTACAGTTAGATCACAGTCAGACTACATTCAGATCACAGTCAGACTATAGTTAAATAAGTCAGATCACAGTTAGACTACAGTCGGATCACAGTCAGACTACATTCAGATCACAGTCAGACTATAGTTAAATAAGTCAGATCACAGTTAGACTACAGTTAGATCACAGTCAGACTACAGTTAAATAAGTCAGATCACAGTCAGACTACCTTTTATTACTACTACTAGATTACCCTGGCAGTCAGACCTTGTTAGTGATGAGGGACAGGCCGAGGACTCTGAGGCCGCAGTGTTTTGCCACGGTCACTTCAGGAACTGTGCTCATACCTGACAAAGGAAAAGAAGAAGAAGAATGAATGTGTTGGGATTTTTTAGATTTACTTCAAGGTTTAAAAACACTGAAAGCCTTTTAGACTACGACTTGTAAATGATTCTTAAGCTTCCTGTGAAGGTCACCCTTAATATCCAGTCAGTGTCTGCCTGTCTGTGTGCTCTCCTGTCTGCCTTACCCACAGAGTCACATCCAAGGATCCGCAGCATTCTGGCCTCAGCGATGGTCTCGAAGTTTGGCCCGCTCACCATACAGTAAACGCCTTCTCTGATGAAGTCATTGCAGCCCAGCTCTAACCCCGCCTCCAACACCAACCGCCGAAGATCCTTACTGTACGCATCAGACATACAGGGGAACCTGATCCCGAAGCTACAGACAGACAGACAGACAGGCACACAGACAGACAGAGAGACAGACAGACAGCAGGAGAGACGGATTGATTCCCATTGTTACTTTAATTGGACATGTTATGTCTGTCTGTCTGTCTGTCTGTCTGTCTGTCTGTCTGTCTGTCTGTCTGTCTGTCTGTCTCTGTCTGTCTGTCTGTCTGTCTGTCTGTCTGTCTGTCTCTCAGTCTCTCTGTTTGTCTGTCTGTCTGTCTGTCTGTCTGTCTGAATGTCTCTCAGTCTGTCTGTCTGTCTGTCTGTCTGTCTGTCTGTCTGTCTGTCTGTCTGTCTGACTGTCTGAATATCTCTCAGTCTCTCTGTCTGTCTGTCTGTGTGTCTGTTTGTCTGTCTGTCTGTCTGTCTGTCTGACTCTTATGTCTCACCGCTCGTCGTTGGGTCCACACAGTGGGTGTTGTCCAGCGAACCCTGGCAGGTTGATGTGGTCTTTGATGATCATGATGTCACCGACTTTGAAGTCTGGACAGATTCCACCTGAGGCGTTAGTCACCAGCAGAGACTCCACCCCCATCAGCTTAAAGATCCTGACAGGAAGCGTCACCTGAGACAGGTACACACACAGGTATGCAGAGGTTTCAAACAGGTACACACACAGACACACATGCACACACAGGGTACACACATCCACACACAGGCACACACACATGCACACACAGGGTACACACACATGCACACACAGGGTACACACATCCACACACAGGCACACACACATGCACACACAGGTACACACATGCACACACAGGTACACACAGGTTTCTCTCTCTTTATCTCTCTCTCTTTTCTGTCTCTTCAACATGAGTCTGGTTCTGATCCAGGTTTCTGTCTGTTCATCATGAGTCTGGTTCTGATCCAGGTTTCTGTCTGGTTCTGATCCAGGTTTCTGTCTGTTCATCATGAGTCTGGTTCTGATCCAGGTTTCTGTCTGTTCATCATGAGTCTGGTTCTGATCCAGGTTTCTGTCTGTTCATCATGAGTCTGGTTTTGATCCAGATTAGACCTGCTTTGCTTGTAATGTGTCTGCAGATATAATATGCTAGGACTTTGTGCTATACAAATACAGATTGGTTAATTGATCATTTGATTGGTTAATTGATCATTTGATTGGTTAATTGATCATTTGATACACTGTGCTCCCAATGTATGCTGGGTATAATGGGAGATGTCAGAGGGACTCACCTGGCAGAGGGAGTAACCCTCGTACAGGTGAAAGTGACCCTGCATGAAAACACAAGATGTGCCCTCGATGGTTCCAAACACCAGGCATCCTTCATGACCTGCCACTGAGAGAGGTTTCAGAAAGATGAGCGGAAAGAATCAACACCTGCAGTCAGCAGTGGGAGGGGCTGACTCACCTGTGCTGACAGGGAAGTTGGGGATGTCCTGGTACCTAAAGGTCTGCTTGTTGGCAGCCCCGTCTGCCAGCAGGCCGAGTCCTGAACCGCAGATCACTGCCACCTTGGGCCGGTGACTTGTGTGGTTCAGCAGCCACTGGGTGGTCAGCTTGTAGTCCTCGAAGGAGCAGCTGCTGTGATTGCAAAGGAGGAAGCTCAGGTGTTGTTATCGTTTGTACCGCCTGAAGTCCAAACCATTCCATCCCACATTAAATAAATCTGATGGAAAATATCCTACATTTGGGTCACGATTTCTCATGAAGGAATTAAAAACCACTGTACTGAGGGAGTCATAATGAGTGGAAAGTTATAAGTTTAACATTCACATTAAAGCTACTAATTATGAATAACACTGAATGAAGACGAGTTACTAAAATATTCACAATAAAATGAGCTGTAGAGACCCAAACTGTTTCTGTACCAGGATGTAAACATGTTTATTTTAACATAGAGCTCTATGGGGACTGACTCACTGCAGGAGACAGACTCTAGTGGACACTGGAGGAACTGCAGCTGTAAAGTTAGACATTTTAACACGGGGCCCTATGGGGACTGACTCACTGCAGGAGACAGACTCTAGTGGACACTGGAGGAACTGCAGCTGTAAAGTTAGACATTTTAACACGGGGCCCTATGGGGACTGACTCACTGCAGGAGACAGACTCTAGTGGACACTGGAGGAACTGCAGCTGTAAAGTTAGACATTTTAACACGGGGCTCTATGGGGACTGACTCACTGCAGGAGACAGACTCTAGTGGACACTGGAGGAACTGCAGGTTTATTAACTTCTGTGTTAAATGTTCTCTATGAACTCATCATGTTGGATCTTAGTGTTTCAGAGACGAGAACCCTACCTCTCACTGTGGACAGTTTCCTCTGACATCAGTATGACATCATTATGACATCATTCTCACAGTTTGAGGTTTAGAATAAAACATGACTCTGCTAGTTTAAGGTTCAGAGGTCAAAGGTCAGAGCTGATTTAGACAGGTACAATTGCAACAAATACAATTTTGTCACCGAAACAATCAGTCATATGTTCGAAGTAGGAGGACAATTTATAACTGCTGTCTGTATAGATGATATAATATAGATCAGAGATC
>NC_089202.1:31266107-31308607 GCF_963930695.1 Labrus bergylta
ATGGCAGTCAACATACTGAGTGAAAGTAGGGAGAGTGGCAGACAGGGAAACATGATTAAAGTCTCCTGAGATGAGAATCAGAGACTGGGGGTGTGATGTCTGGAGCTGAGACACTACACTATGGATGAGTTCACAGGCTGCAGCAGCGTCTGCCGAGGGGGGGATGTAAACAGTCACCGCGATGACGTGTGAAAACTCCCTCAGCAGGTAATATGGCCGAATGCTTACAGCCAGCAGCTCCACATCCTTAGTGCAGCGCTGTTCTTTAACGGTGATGTGCCCAGAGTTACACCACCTCTCATTCACATACATCACTATTCCCCGCCTTTCTTCTTACCGCTCTCCCTCGCGCTCCGGTACGAGCGTGTCCGGAGTGACTTCATTCAGCCATGTCTCTGTGAACTGCATGATGCTGCACTCTCTGTACTCCCTCTGAAACTGGGTGAGCGCCGTCAGCTCCTCCATCTTATTAGGGAGAGATCTTACATTCCCTATAATTAAAGACGGCACGGATGGTTTGTACTGTCTTTTCTTATTCCGACACTTCACTCCGGCTCTGCATCCCCTTCTCTTCCTCCGTAGTTCTGCGGGGATGTCCGGTCTTTCGGCTGGATGTATCCGAGGTTGGCACAGCGCAACCAGCTGTTCACGGGTGTAAACAATGGAGCCGTGACTGAATGGGTCTCCTGAGGAAGTTTTAAAGAGTCCACAGAGAGAGAAAAACATCACCAATACTCCAAAAAGTAGAATATCCATGTTTGCTGTTTGGAGTTGGAGTTACTCGCGAAGTTACAGCAACAAAAAGTCAATATTAACAAAATAAACTAAAAAACAATAACGAGGGGGGTCGGAGCTGCGTAACAGGCGACCACCCAGAGCGGCGCCGGAAGTAGAAAAAAACATGTATGTGAATGTATCTGTGTGTTTTCCTGCAGGTCATGTGACTTCTCGTGGTGAACGGGCAGGCAGCGCTGAGCGAGCTTCTAACACACTGCAGGTCTGAGGCAAAGCATCATGGGAGATGGAGGACCCCTGCAGACCGAGGGGAACGCCCTCCTCAAAGCCGTCTTCCAGGGGAAGCTAAGACTTACCCGCCTGCTGCTGGAGGGCGGGGCTTACATCAACGAGGGCAACGAGCGCGGAGAGACTCCCATCTCCGCCGCCTGCATAGCGAGCTACGATGACCCGCAGACCCGGCAGAGGATGGTCAGGTACCTGCTGGAGAAAGGTGCCGACCCCAACATCCCTGACAAGGGCGGAAGGACGGCGTTGATGCATGCCTGTGCGGAGCAGGCCGGGAAGGTGGTGGTCTCGCTGCTGTTAGAGAACGGAGCTGATCCAAGCCTCAAAGACTACTCTGGATCCTCTGCCCTCGTGCACGCCATCAACAAAGGAGACCGGGACACTCTGCAGGTGCTGTTAGATGCCTGCAAGGCCAAAGGCAAGGAGGTCATCATCATCACCACCGACACGTCTCCTTCAGGCACCAAGAAGACCAAGCAGTACCTGAACTCCCCTCCCTCACCCGGCGTCGTGGACAAGCTGTCTCCGGCGTGCATGTCTCCCTCTGAGGTCGAGATCGGCACCTCGTCACCAGCAGGAGACACCGGCAGAGACCAGGAGGGGATCTTCAGCTTTGCACTCACTTCAGCTTTACCTTTACCTTCAGCCCGACCTCCAGGAGAAAAGAGACCGCCACCTCGAAAGCTCCTGAAGAGGCTGAACTCAGAGCCGTGGGGCTTGGTGGCACCCTCGGTGCTGAGTGGCGTTCCTCAGGCTGATGGAGGTCTGGAAGAGGAGGGCAGCAGCGAACTGAGCAGGACCATCACTCAGATGAATGGCATATCCATCACAGAACCGGTGAGACCTCTGTTATCACGGCGGCACAGCATCGAGACCCATGACCCCTCTTCCCCCAAACTCATGGACCGGTCCTGCTCCGAGGACTGCACAGCCATCTCTGGATCCTCCTGGGCGGACAAAGTCCAGCAGCACCAGATCCTGTACCGCAGGAACACTGCTCCAGAGTCCCAGGAGAACAGCGGGGGACCTGGGGTGGTTGTGACCCGGGCCCTGGCTCACCCCAAACTGACCAGGATGGAGCACTATGAGTCAGAGACCCACCTGGCCCCAGAGTCCATCCCCGGTTCCCCAGACTCTGGTCGAATGTCCGTGGAGAGGAGGAGGTACAACGCCTCCCCCCTGTCCCTGGTCACCAGTTCGTCCAGAGAGTCCCTCGAGAACATCCCAAACTCTGTGTCCCCCATTACCATGAGACGGCGTCCTCCGGGACTCCTGGAGCGCCGGGGCTCTGGGACCCTCCTGTTGGACCACATCTCCCACACACGGCCCGGCTTCCTGCCGCCACTTAACATCAACCCCCAGAGACCCATCCCCGACATCCGAGCCAATGGCAGGCCCACCTCCCCCATCCACACCGGACACAAGATCCTGGTCCCTGTGGCCCCTACCTCGCCCAAACGAGGTCTGGACTTCAAGCTGAAGAAGAAGCTGATGAGGAGGCATTCGATGCAGACTGAACAGATGAAACAGCTCTCCACCTTCCAAGAGATCCTGGCAGAGAAGGTCATCGAGTCCAATGGAGACTGATGTCAGAGTGAACCATGATGGGTAACTGCAGAGACCTGTCAGGTGGCAGTGAAGCTTCAGATTATCATTTCCTAATAAAGACCAAAACCACATTATGGTCATTATGAAGGGCTGCACCAACAACTGAGCCAGTTTGAGTTTTTCAACAGATTAAAGTTAATCTGGATTAAAGCTTCCTGGGTCCACAAACAGACCATCAGGACTTCCTGTTTACAGTTAGAAAACAAAGAAACAGAAACTGTCTGTGGCTCAGCTTGCTAGCCCCTTAGAAATGCTTGCATTGAAGTGTCAGCTAGCACTGTTATCCTCCTCACTTATCAGGTGATTAATCAACACCTGAGCTGCAGGTTGAAACCAGAACAAACTGAGTTCAAATATTTTGAAACTGAACAAATTCATTAAACATCAGCTCAGTTTTGATCAACAGTTTAGCTTTACTCGCTAACATTTATGCTGCATGTTTTATTTACTCAGAAAATATCAAAATAAAAGTTTGTTTCAGTTTGAGACAAAGTGTTCCCCTGCTGCTCGAGCTAACCATGCTAACTGAACTTCCTGTCCATTGATTTAGGGTTAGGGGACAATAATAACAAATGTTGATTGATATCATTCATAGTTTCTGCTGTACAAACACCGAACTCTGAGTTCAACCATTTTTAAAGAAACCACGTGACCTCAGTGATGAGTCATGAACAGGAAACAGATTCCTGAATGATTGACGTGAGGATGTTCACATATTTCACACTCATCAGGATACCATTACAATGGCCCAGAATGGTTTAACTGGTTCAACTGATTAGACTATTTCGACTGGTTTAACTGGTTTGACTGGTAAGGCTTGTTAGACTGGTTAAACTGACAAGGCTGGTTAAACTAACTAGGCTTGTAAGACTGGTTAAACTGGATGGACTGGTTGCACTGGTAAGGCTGGACTAAACTGGTTCAAATAGTTAGGCTACTTAGACTGGTTAAACTGGTTAGGCTTCTTAAATTGGTTAAACTGGTTAGGCTGGTTAGACTGGTTGGACTGGTTAAACTGGTAAGGTTGGTTAAACTGGCTAGGCTTGGAAGACTGGTTAAACTGGATGGACTGGTTGCACTGGTAAGGCTGGACTAAACTGGTTCAAATGGTTAGGCTACGTAGACTGGTTAAACTGGTTAAACTGGTTAAACTAGATAAGCTGGTTGGACTGGTTAAACTGGTAAGGCTGGTTAGACTGGTTAAACTGGTTAGACTGGTACTCAGGTACAAACTCATTAGCTCAGCTGATTGTTTGTTTATCAGAGGGATGAACCTGATTGGTCGGTTGGATGGGATCAATCTGGGTTATTAAAGTTTCATCATAAAGAATCTTTTTCACAGAATGGATGAATTCTTGTTCCTTCTGCTGCAGCTATCCTGCTTCCTCTCAAGGTGCATTCTGGGTAAAATTAGTTCCATAGATCCTGATGTATTCTCCAAACCTTCCATGATTGGTTCAAACCTGAACAGAGAATGTGGACATGTTCGATGTTTACAGACGCAATATTTGCACTGAGGTCGAGTTGATGTGACGAAAAAAACATGAACCTGCTGCTGAACTCTGACCAATCAGAGGCCTGAAACTCACCAAGAGTCATGGATGAAGAGTCATTAATGAAGAGTCATTTTTGCAGAGTCATGTCTGAAGACTCATTAATGAAGAGTCATTTCTGAAGAATCGTTTATTAAGTCATTTCTGAAAGGTGTGACACTACCTGCTGCGCTGTATATTCTGTGGTTCATATAGTGCTTGATATTTCTGTAATATGAAAGTAAATCTGTTTACACTGATTTTCAAATTAAAAGGCTTGTTTATTTTTAGCACTGAATGTTTATGAAATGATCCATTAAATTCTGTTGATGAACAAGCGTCCGATATTGTTTGTTAGTGGATCTTACAAAATCAAATGACACGAATGGCAAATAGAAAAGTGAACACACCCTCTGAAGCATCATTGGTCGACAGTCTACGGCATCACGAGCAAACAGAGCGTAACTTGAACATGATTTAGAATCGTTTGCTTTTCCTTTGGATCCCAGACAGTTACAGGGATGTTACAGTTGATTTGTAAACATGAGGTACTTAATGTGAATACCAGAATCAGAAATATGCAGATTTCCTTCCATAGAGTCTTCTTTATTTATCAGTTAGGACATTTTAATCATCTCCAAACTTTAACTGACGAAGAAAACATTTTGTGGAGATGAACTTTAAGTTCAAAAAAGAATAACTCAAATCTAAAAGTATCGATGGTCAGAATATCATGACATGTAACCAAAGAAGTCACGTGGACGAGTTGAACCAAAACCTGCTGAGACAAAAAACTGTTGAGTCCCTGTTGATCTCTTTGCGTCCACATGGAAAAAGATGAAAGTGAAAACGTTACGATGTTTGACGTGAATATGACTCACAAAGCTAATAGATTAACTACAGCGGCAAGAGGGCTACCCACTAACAAGCAAGCACAAATCAGTCACAGTCTGTTACCTGTGTCATTTCCTGTTCCCTCTGTCTGACATTCAGATTGATGTTTCATTGCCCTTACTGTAGAGGCAAAGTAACGCCTGCTGTCGTACGACGTCTTCCTTAGTGAATGTTTGGACCGACGAGTTCAATCTTTAGGCTAGCTTACAGTGACTGCATTGCTAAAGTTAATAAACTATAGCTAATCTTAGCAACATTAGCTATCACTGCTGAGTGCAGGACCGTTTAGCTCCTGAATTTCTCCAGACTTCATTCTTCATGCTAAGCTAGGCTAACAATTTTTCCATATTTTCATTTCTTTTTCAACAGTTTCCCTGTCTTCAAGTCTTAATGCTAAGCTAAGCTAATAGTTTTTTTTCTAAATTCATATTTAAATAAACTAGCTGTTTCTGTTTCCTGTATTTCTGCCTAAACAAGTTTATTCTACAAACACATCGAGGAAATGGATTAGAAACATGTAAAAGAAAAAAAAAAGTTCTTGAACATTTTATTCAAACAGAACGTTTGAAACGTTTCAGGAGGATGTTTGAAACGTTTCACGATGTTTGAAACGTTTCACGATGTGTTTGAAACGTTTCACGATGTGTTTGAAACGTTTCAGGAGGATGTTTGAAACGTTTCACGATGTGTTTGAAACGTTTCAGGAGGATGTTTGAAATGTTTCATGATGTTTAAAACGTTTCACGATGTTTGAAACGTTTCAGGAGGATGTTTGAAATGATTCACGATGTGAAATGTTTCACGATGTGTTTGAAACGTTTCAGGAGGATGTTTAAAACGTTTCACGATGTTTAAAACGTTTCACAATGTTTAAAACGTTTCACGATGTGTTTGAAACGTTTCAGGACGATGTTTGAAACGTTTCACGATGTGTTTGAAACGTTTCACGATGTGTTTGAAACGTTTCAGGAGGATGTTTGAAACGTTTCACGATGTGTTTGAAACGTTTCAGGAGGATGTTTGAAACGTTTCACGATGTTTAAAACGTTTCACGATGTTTGAAACGTTTCAGGAGGATGTTTGAAATGATTCACGATGTGAAATGTTTCACCATGTGTTTGAAGCATTTCAGGAGGATGTTTGAAACGTTTCACGATGTTTAAAATGTTTCACGATGTTTGAAATGTTTCACGATGTGTTTGAAATGTTTCACGATGTGTTTGAAATGTTTCACGATGTGTTTGAAATGTTTCACGATGTTTCACAATGTGTTGAAAATGAAGCAGCTGAAATGTTGCATCTTGATGAATCTGTTGATGAATCTGTAAAATTAAACATTCAGATGAAATCTTTAGTTTGAGCTGAATGTTTGGGATTAATCTGATGCTCATGGATTCCCTTCTGGTCAGGTGATCACGATGATGCGTTTCTACAGGTGAGTCTACAGGTGAGTCTGCAGGTGAACTTCTGTCGGTCCACGGGTTCAGTATGACAGCTGTTGAATGAAAACATGACAGCTGTTTGATGAAAACATGATAGCTGTTGAATGAAAACATAACACAGCTGTTGAATGAAAACATGACACAGCTGTTTATTGAAAACAACTGTGTGATGAAAACATGACACAGCTGTTGGATGAAAACATGACAGCTGTTTAATAAAGATTACTCATTAAATCATTCACTTAAAACTTGTCATTTTTATTCAAGTTAAAAAAAGATGAAACATTTTAAAGTTTCTTAAAGGAGACAGAAAATATTTACAGTTATTGATCAGCTGACTGATAACAGGAAGTGTAGAGTTAAAAACAGAGATAGGAGTGTAGACGAAGTCCCACTCTGTAGTGTAAAACATGATCCTGAAACAGATAACAAAGTGAGACATTTAAATCCATTTATCAACCATCTGATCCTCAGAGATAGGAGTGTTAAGAAGATGTCCCACTCTAAGTTATAAAGATACTCAAACACACAAAACAAGGTAATGACATACATGGATATAACTGTAGTGAGGACATTTCACTCTGCACTAAATAATGTGATGTAGATAAAGAAATCAAACACATGATAGTTTTTCATAAAAATATGAAATTGTGCAACAAAACAGAGATAAGAGTGTAGTGAAGACACTTCACTCTGTGACATATTGAGATACACAAAGACTGATTATGTAGTAAGACAGCACAAAGATAGGCGTGTAAGGTAAGAGAGTCACTGGGTTCATTTCTTAAAGAACTTTTTGTTGAGGAGGAAGATGAGCAGGTTGACGTTGATCTTCGCCTTGTCGAACATCTTCATCACTGCCACACCCTCGTACTGCAGCTGCAGCAGGTCCTGTAACACACACATACATTTGTTGTTCAGAAGTTTATTTCTTTCTTTAAAATAGGGACAGTGCACATTAATGAACATAAAAATGTGAATATCCCAGATTATAGCCACAGGCTCATTTCCATCTGTAGTCCTGTGGCAGGTTGGTGGTAAACAGGAAAACTAAGTTACATAAAACCACGATGACAAGCAACAACAAAACAAAATATACTCTACATTAGTAGACAGAGACCCATAGAGCAGTTCAATTATATTTAGTGTTCAAACACAGATCATGTATCGCCCCATGTATGGAGGCTGTAGTCCTCCAAGCGGGCGGCCCAGGTTTGAATCCCAACCGTGGCTCCTTTCCCGCATGTCATTCTCCAGTCTCTCCCCCTGATTTCAGACTGTATCCACCTATCTCTACAACAAAGGCACGAAAAGCCCAAAAGTATTTGGCCTGGTTGGGCCCAGAATTTGGCCTGGTTTTTACCTGGTATTTGAGCAGGAACTCCTCCATCTCAACACCGAGGAATCGTGCTTTTACTTTGAAACTTCCTGTTTCTGGTCCAGGAGTGATGTCGAAGACGACGTTCTTAAACCTGGAACGGATCAGATCAGTTAGAACTTACTGTGTGTGTGTGTGTGTGTGTGTGTGTGTGTGTGTGTGTGTGTGTGTGTGTGTGTGTGTGTGTGTGTGTGTGTGTGTTCTTACTGTGTGTGTGGCAGGTCACTGATCTCCAGCAGCACTCCCTTCTCCTGCAGCCGGGCGGCGCTGTAGCTCAGAGCAGGAAGCTTCTTCTTCACTTTGCTCTCTGCTGCCTTCTTATTGGTCAGTTTACTGAAACACACAACCAATCAGAGGGTGTTTTATACTGCCACATGAGACTTACAATCAGCCAATGAGAGTTTAGGATGTCAGATGTGTGCGTGTGTGCGTGCGTGTGTGTGTCTGTGTACCTGCTGGTGGTTAGGTTGTCCAGACAGGAAGTGATGTAATGTCTGTAGTAGTCCACCTGTTCACTGTGGAAGCTGCTCTTCACCTGCAGACTGCTGAGAGTCTGATTCAGCTTCTGAAGCTCCGCCCCTCGTCGCTGACGGTGAAGACGTTGCTGACGGATGTCCTGAGGGGGTGGGGCAAATTGAAAACAGGAAGTGCTTTGTGATCTCAGGCCTTCAGAAGAAAAGCCAGCTGTGAAAAATGTTACCAAAAGAACTTTAAATAATGTCTGCTTCCTGCTGAGGCCGAGGTCTGATTGGTCGTTCTACTTAACCATCCTCAGTGATCACATGGTCAGTCATAGGTCAGGTGAGCTCACCTTAGCGATCATCTGCAGGATCTGGTTCTCGCTGTGGGGCGGAGTCAGGATGCCACGCCCCTCCAGGCAACGAAGACTCCTCGAGATCTTCCTCTTCTTCTCCTCTAAACTCAGGTTGCCGTTGGCGATTAGTGATTGGTTCCTTTTCATCTTGTCAGGCGTGCGAGCGTCCTGCTGAGCACGCCGCTGCACCAGCCAATCATGACAGACTCTCTGTGGAGGAGGAGATGTTTAACCTGAAGTTTACCTGCTGAGCTTTACCTATGTGTGTGTGTGCATACCTGGTCATGTGATGCAGACGCTCTCAGGATGTGACTCAGAGACTCACCTGGCTGAGTCCTGACCACATCAATGATCAGCTGCTTCGTGCTGAAAAACAACAATTGAGTGTAAGCTGATTGACTGAGCATGCTCAGCTGTACCTGAGCAGGTGAAGCTAACATGCTAACATGCTGATGTACCTGAGCAGCAGTGCTCTGGCGTCTTGTTGGTCGTCAGACTCGTTGAAGATGTCGAACTTGTTGGTGAGAGTCAGAGAAACGTCCGTCTTACTTTCTGGATCACCTGAAGACTCACCTGAGAGCACAAAGACAATCAGACATGTTGCCATGCCAACAGGTATCAATAACACCTGGCAAAACATTCTGAAACATGTATATAGTATTATTAGTAATAGTTGCAGTACCAATGAGCTCCTGCAGGGTGGGCACTGCTCCGAGGTCGTTCAGCAGCAGTCTGAGGGGGTCAGACGGGTCGGGACACAAAACATCCTGTTGCTCCAACAACAACTGACCAATCAGAGAGAGAGCAGACATTACAAACTAATCAGAGAGAGAGCAGACATTACAAACTAATCAGAGAGAGAGCAGACATTACAAACTAATCAGAGAGAGAGCAGACATTATAAACCATCTGACAGGTACGCTCATTTTTTCTCAGACTTCTGTGAAATCTGAGCACTCACACAGTTTGTGTCATAGACTGTGTGTGTGTGTGTGTGTGTGTGTGTGTGTGTGTGTGTGTGTGTGTGTGTGTGTGTGTGTGTGTGTGTGTGTGTGTGTGTGTGTTACCCTGTGTGTGTTGATCAGCTCGCTGACAGAGATGTAGACGACAGGTTTGTGGACAATAAGCATCTCTGAGTATTCATCCATATTGAATCTGTCCTCCGGCTCAGGGACGTCACACACAGACAGCAGGAACTTCCTGTTTACACAAGCAACACAGGGCTGTCAGGAAACTGGTTTGGTGTTGGCTGATCCAGTCTTGTTCAGTGTGATTCTTGATTGAAGGAGTGTGGAGAGTCTCTGTGGTTTAAACTGCTGACTCATTGTAACATGTGTTCATGCCGACTCATTGTAACGTGTGTTCATGCCGACTCATTGTAATGTGTTCATGCCGACTCATTGTAACATGTGTTCATGCCGACTCATTGTAACATGTGTTCATGCCGACTCATTGTAACATGTGTTCATGCCGACTCATTGTAACATGTGTTCATGCCGACTCATTGTAACATGTGTTCATGCCGACTCATTGTAACGTGTTGATGCCGACTCATTGTAACGTGTTCATGCTGACTCATTGTAACGTGTGTTAATGCCGACTCATTGTAACGTGTTGATGCCGACTCATTGTAACGTGTGTTGATGCTGACTCATTGTAACGTGTGTTCATGCCGACTCATTGTAACGTGTTGATGCCGACTCATTGTAACGTGTGTTGATGCTGACTCATTGTAACGTGTTCATGCCGACTCATTGTAACGTGTGTTCATGCTGACTCATTGTAACGTGTGTTCATGCCGACTCATTGTAACGTGTGTTCATGCCGACTCATTGTAACGTGTGTTCATGCCGACTCATTGTAACGTGTGTTGATGCCGACTCATTGTAACGTGTGTTCATGCCGACTCATTGTAACGTGTGTTCATGCCGACTCATTGTAACGTGTGTTGATGCTGACTCATTGTAACGTGTGTTCATGCCGACTCATTGTAACGTGTTGATGCCGACTCATTGTAACGTGTGTTCATGCCGACTCATTGTAACGTGTGTTCATGCTGACTCATTGTAACGTGTGTTCATGCCGACTCATTGTAACGTGTTGATGCTGACTCATCGTCCATAGACCTTTACTGAGAGCACAGATCTCCATTAGGAGTGGTTGAAGCCATTTTTTGTTTATTTGTTGAAGCTACAGGACTGAGAGGAGGTTTCATGACTTAAATGTGTTTAAATCTTTAACTGTTGAAAATTAAAACATTAGTTAGCCTTTGTAGGCGTTGGTATCTGACCTGAACCTGTGGTGGGTTTGGGTTATATACTGGTTCAGGACTCGGACATGGTATCCCTCTCCATGGAAGTGTTTCTTGGCTGCGGCATGCTGTAGCATGCGGGCAATGGAGCCCAGGATGTGACGCTGCTCTGGCTGCAGGGTGGAGCCTGCACACCGGTCCACCACGTCAAAACCATCTGGAGCCACAATAGCCGGGTTCATGAAGCGATAGTAGACCAGGTTACCTACAATCTGGGGGGGGGGGGGGCAGCAGCAACAATTCTATCAAACACTGTTCTCTGTAATGATCACAAACAAACATGTCACTCTGCAGTTCCTGCAGCTGAGCGGTTCTGTCTCATTCCTGGGGCTCACCTTGTACAGGTCATCCTCACTGGCATCTGGAAACTTTGTCCTCAGAGCGTCTCGGAGAACCTTTGCTGTGTAACGCAGACCATACCTGAAACAAACACAAATACACACAATCAAATACACACAGCAGGTAGTTTGTTAATAATAATAATACATTTTATTTATAAGCGCCTTTCAAGACACACAAGGACACTCTACAACAATCAACATTTTAAAAACAGCGATGGATAAAAAACAGCAAACAATAAAGAAATGAAATGTCGGACAGTGTAATTGCAGTTAAAATGTTAGAGTGAGTAGGCGATCTTGAACAGATGGGTTTGGAGTCTGGATTTGAAGATGGGGAGAGAGTCAATGTTGCGAATGTCAGGTGGCAGAGAGTTCCAGAGCTGGGGACCAGAGCAGCTGAAAGCTCTGCCCCCCCATGGTGCTGAGGCAGGCAAAGGGCACGGTGAGGTGGATGGAGGAGGAGGAGGAGGAGGAGGAGGAGGAGGAGGATCTGAGGGAGCGGGCTGAAGTGGTGACGTGAAGGAGGTCAGACAGATATGGAGGGGCGAGGTTGTGGATGGCCTTGAAGGTTTACAGGAGGAGTTTGAAGATGATTCTTTGCTTCACCGGGAGCCAGTGGAGGCCATCACGGGGTGATGTGATGGTATGAGGGGGTTTTGGTGACAATACGGGCAGCAGAGTTCTGAACCGGTTGGAGCTTATGGAGGGACTTAAAGAGGTCATATTCTGCCCTTTTTGGGGTTGGTATATTTAATCTATGTTCCTACTTTTGTACGTTCACAATAGATAAAGTCTGAAAAAAGTGTCTGTTTTCATGAACTGCTCCTCCTTGCTCCCTCTTCGCTCTGAGTCCGTCAGCTACACTCTGTTGAGCCCACACTGTTAGACCCCACGTGGGCCAAGTCTGCTCTGATTGGTCTGCCGATCCGCTCTGTCATTATTGGTCAGTCGCTCAGCACGGTTCTCGGAAATGTCCCGCCTCTTTTACCATATTTGGAATGCAGCCACTGGCTCCGTCCGAAGGGAGCAAAAACATTAGCACCTTAGCACTACTGTGCTACCGCAGGCTACGGCATATTGTAGGCGTGCTACAGAAGTTAACGGGCGTGCAACATGAGCTGCTGGGCCACAACGAGCCAATGGGCTTAGATCAGTGATCTCACACTGACAATGACGTCGGACTGACAATTTTTTTTCGAGGGGGGCTAGAACCAAGCGTTACATGCGGCTAATGCTGCAGCTAACAGGAGGACGTAGGAGAAGCCGTGTTTCCGCGGACTTTGAATTTTTGCACATAGATGTTCCTAAACATGCACAGGACACTTGGAAAACACACTATGAGCATATGAAAGCAGAATATGGGACCTTTAAGAGGGAGGCCGAAGAGGAGAGAATTACAATAATCAATATGGGAGGTGACGAAGCTGTGGACAAGGATGGAGGCAGTATGGGGGGTGAGGGAGGGGCGGAGACGGTTGATGTTTCGTAAGTGGACGTATGCAGACCCGGTTATTGATATGGGATTTGAATGATAGTGTGCTGTCGAGGATGACACCCAGACTCTTAACCTGAGGGGAAGGAGAAACTGAGGAGCTGTCAATAGTGAGGGAGAAACTGCCAACTTTGGATAATATGGATTTAGTGCCGATGAGAAGGATCTCGGTTTTATCACTGTTGAATTTGTTGAGGTGAAGGGCTGGAAATGTATGGTAGTTAGTGGAGGTGAATGGGGAGACTTATGGTAGTTAGTGGAGGTGAATGGGGAGACTTATGGTAGTTAGTGGAGGTGAATGGGGAGACGTACGGTAGTTAGTGGAGGTGAATGGGGAGACTTAAGGTAGTTAGTGGAGGTGAATGGGGGAGACGTATGGTAGTTAGTGGAGGTGAATGGGGGAGACGTACGGTAGTTAGTGGAGGTGAATGGGGGAGACTTAAGGTAGTTAGTGGAGGTGAATGGGGGAGACGTATGGTAGTTAGTGGAGGTGAATGGGGGAGACGTATGGTAGTTAGTGGAGGTGAATGGGGAGACTTATGGTAGTTAGTGGAGGTGAATGGGGGAGACGTACGGTAGTTTGTGGAGGTGAATGGGGAGACGTACGGTAGTTAGTGGAGGTGAATGGGGGAGACGTACGGTAGTTTGTGGAGGTGAATGGGGGAGACGTACGGTAGTTTGTGGAGGTGAATGGGGGAGACGTACGGTAGTTAGTGGAGGTGAATGGGGGAGACGTACGGTAGTTAGTGGAGGTGAATGGGGGAGACGTACGGTAGTTTGTGGAGGTTGGATGTGATGGCTTTTAGCACTCTGTCCGTCAGGTTCTTCAGGTTGATGATGGCGATGTCAATGCGTCTCTGGACTTCAGGGTGACTCAGAGCGTCCTCAGGTGAGATGTCGTATGGGAGAGAGCTGCAGGGACAAACAGGTGAGTCAGGTATGGTAAGCAGAAAGGGTCAAATTGAGCTGCTGATCTGTTAATAAGGAGTTTGAAATACTTCAAACTGATATATTGGATGTTCAGCAGCACCTGGGGCCTCTTTGGTGACTATCATAATGTCTACACGTTCTATGTCCCTCCAGGTAAACCAACATGTGTTTCTACCTCTTGGTTCCGGTCTGGGTCTCGGTCTGGTTGATCCAGGTCTTGTAGACGTCCACGGGGTCGGTCCGGATGCTGACACTACGGTCGGTCAGTACGTCCTGCAGAGCTGGACCGAGCACGTCCCGCAAATTGTTCTGACCACGAGCGTGGCGGTAAAAGTTCACCAGCATCTTGATGACGGTGGGGTTACCAGTGACCACGTCTTGAGGCTGCTCCACCTTCAACCTGAAATCATCAAACAGAGACAGGTGTTACTCATGACATCATAGCCACAAATGTCCCTGGTTTTTGTGTGTGTGCCTTACCTGATCTCGTAGCGTAAAGCCTCTGTGAACAGGTGTAAGAGCAGGTAGGCCTCCCTGCGGTCAGAGCCGTAGTTAAAAAGACTGAACACCAACATTTCCATGAAGGAGGTGGACCGACTCTGAGGCATCAGGAAGATCAGCTGAGCCAGGTACAGAGGCTGCGTCTACACACGCACACACACACACACACACACACACACACACAATCCAAGAACAAAGAGAGACCAGCAGGTAGATCAAGACTGTGTGTGTGTTAGTCTCACCTGCCGCAGGTAGATCATGACTGTGTGTGAGTCTCACCTGCAGCAGGTAAAACAGGTGTTGGTAGGCCTCCAGCCTGTCTCTCCTCTCTCGGCTCAGAGCCTTCAGTCCTTTACTTCTCCCCACGTCCATCATGTCCGACAGCTGCTCCTTGTTCTTCTTCGTTAGTTTCTTACAGTGCGACACCACTTCCTGTTTAGACAGAGGCTTATTAAAGCTAACGAGACAAGCCTACAATTACCATAAAAAAGTCAGTTTGGTGTGTTACCTGTGGTGTGTTACCTGTGGTGTGTTTACCTGTGGTGTGTTTACCTGTGGTGTGTGTTTACCTGTAGTGAGTGTTTACCTGTGGTGTGTGTTTACCTGTAGTGCGTGTTTACCTGTGGTGTGTGTTTACCTGTGGTGAGTGTTTACCTGTGGTTTGTGTTTACCTGTGGTGTGTGTTTACCTGTGGTGTGTGTTTACCTGTGGTTTGTGTTTACCTGTGGTGTGTTTACCTGTGGTGTGTTTACCTGTGGTGTGTTACCTGTGGTGTGTTACCTGTGGTGTGTTACCTGTGGTGTGTTTACCTGTGGTGTGTGTTTACCTGTGGTGTGTTACCTGTGGTGTGTTTACCTGTGGTGTGTGTTTACCTGTGGTGTGTTACCTGTAGTGTGTTATCTGTGGTGTGTTTACCTGTGGTGTGTGTTTACCTGTGGTGTGTGTTTACCTGTGGTGTGTTACCTGTGGTGTGTGTTTACCTGTAGTGTGTTTTTACCTGTGGTGTGTTTACCTGTGGTGTGTTACCTGTGGTGTGTTACCTGTGGTGTGTTTACCTGTGGTATGTTACCTGTGGTGTGTTACCTGTGGTGTGTGTTTACCTGTGGTGTGTTTACCTGTGGTGTGTTACCTGTGGTGTGTTACCTGTGGTGTGTTTACCTGTGGTATGTTACCTGTGGTGTGTTACCTGTGGTGTGTGTTTACCTGTGGTGTGTTACCTGTGGTGTGTTTACCTGTAGTGTGTGTTTACCTGTGGTGTGTGTTTACCTGTGGTGGGTTTACCTGTGGTGTTTTACCTGTGGTGTGTGTTTACCTGTGGTGTGTTACCTGTGGTGTGTGTTTACCTGTGGTGTGTGTTTACCTGTGGTGTGTGTTTACCTGTTGTGTGTGTTTACCTGTGATGTGTTATCTGTAGCATGTTACCTGTAGCGTGGCACGGTTGCGAACCAGCAGGCCGATCTTCAGGTCCATCAGGTTCAGGTCCGCCTCCAGCTGGCGGTTAAAGCGGATGCTTCTCACCACCTCCTCTCTCAGACGCAGCAGCTCCGCCTCCTCTCTGATGTCACTGTCGCCCAGGTCAAGCAGGTGAACA
Source organism: Labrus bergylta (assembly GCF_963930695.1). Lineage (NCBI taxonomy): Eukaryota > Metazoa > Chordata > Actinopteri > Labriformes > Labridae > Labrus > Labrus bergylta. The sequence continues at coordinate 31,281,965 of NC_089202.1, forward strand.
AACTTCCTGACCACAGACAGAGGGGGTGTGTCCGAGTGCACTAAGAAAAAGCAGGGGGAGGAGCTTTATAATGAGTCATGTGATGATGTCAGCTAGTGTGGGTCTATTAGACCAATCAGACGCAGCGTCTCATTAACGTTCCCTCATCAGTGAACTCACCCAGCATCCTGTACTGGTCTCGGGCTCGGTTAGCCCTGAAGAAGGCCTGGATCTTTATGATAGCACCCACCTGTGGACACATGGAGTAACTTCACCCTGAGTCAAGCACACTGAGGATGCTGGTCTCTGATTGGCTGGCAGCCGGCTTTTAGAATCAAACTGTACTTGAACATTTAGAAAAACTTACTGTCTTTATCTCAGTGTCTGATGTTCACAATGATAAAGATATCTGTTGGTAAAAACTATGTGAGGTAGCGTAGATGCTACGACTGTGAGCATCGCGGCGCACGCTGAGACATTGTGGCTTTTTTGAGTCATGTTAGTCAGATGCAGACATGAAACTCTGGATTTCTTCATAATGAAGGATGTCAGCGTTGTGTACCCGCGTGCCTCGTGCATCAACTGTACTGTTCCGAACGCACTTCTCTGAAGCGTGCCAGCTGGATCACTCTGGTCAAACAAACTGGACTTTAGAGGTGAAGCGTGGTTATAGACACGGTACGGATTGGGCCTATTGCATTGACCTCTGCTGCTGGTATGCTGCGTGCACTCCTCCACATTGCACTTATCAAAGTTTTATCAGGCCTCTTCAAAATAAAATAAAGTTGTATGTCTTCATGCCTCTTCAAAATAAAATAAAGTTTTATGTCCTCATGCCTCTTCAAAATAAAATAAAGTTGTATGTCTTCATGCCTCTTCAAAATAAAATAAAGTTTTATGTCTTCATGCCTCTTCAAAATAAAATAAAGTTTTATGTCCTCATGCCCTTCAAAATAAAATAAGCGAAATGAGGATTACATTAATAAATTACCTGAAATGTTTTAATGTTCTGTTCAAAGAAACAAATTGTCTTCAGCTTGCAGGACGACTCACGTGACGCCTGAAGAAGTTCAGCCGAGCTCGATATTTCCTCCTGGCCGACCACATCCTCACACACGCCTGAATCTGTTCAAACACACGGAGTATGAAATGTGCTGGATAAATAAACTTTGTATTCAGAGAGTTTAGAGGAGACCACATGACGACATGTTTACGTTCATCAGGAGACTGAAAGGACCGTTACCTTGACAACAGCTCTCCAGTTCATGTAGAGAAACTGCAGACGCCGTCTGTACACCCGCTGCTGGACAACCCTCCTCCAGTGAGACTGAACACAGAGACACACAGGTGAGTATAGTATGAACACACCTTTCACTGTTACACAGGTGAGGGACACAGGAGAGGGACACAGGAGAGGGACACATGTGAGGGACACATGTGAGGGACACATGTGAGGGACACAGGAGAGGGACACAGGTGAGGGACACAGGTGAGGGACACAGGTGAGGGACACATGAGAGGGACACAGGTGAGGGACACATGAGAGGGACACATGAGAGGGACACATGTGAGGGACACAGGTGAGGGACACAGGTGAGGGACACAGGTGAGGGACACAGGTGAGGGACACATGAGAGGGACACATGAGAGGGACACATGAGAGGGACACAGGTGAGGGACACATGTGAGGGACACAGGTGAGGGACACAGGTGAGGGACACAGATGAGGGACACATGAGAGGGACACAAGAGAGGGACACAAGAGGGACACAGGTGAGGGACACAGGTGAGGGACACAAAAATAACACACGCTTTACCTTTAGTCTTTCATTCAATCTCAGTTTTTTACTTATCAAGGTAAAAACAAATTCTTGTAGTGATTTCACCAATCGGTCATGTTTTCACCTGGATGGTGATGACAGCAGGTGTCTGACTGATCAGGTAACGCCGTCGAGCCTCCAGCTTCTTTCTGACCACGAAACCCCGACTGACTGCCTGCAGGCGAATGATGAGGGCTTCACTGCTCCGCCAGAGCGCGCTGCGACTGTACGTGCCCGAAACACTGCTCACCACTTCCTGTAGGAAGACATGTCATCACACATGACCTCAGACATGACATCACACATGATAACCTCAGGTGAGTCTGACCTGTATGTGGTCCTGGTCCAGGAACACATTGTTGTGGATGAAGCCGGGGGGTCTGTCCCAGGTGCCCTTCAGGTGAGTCAGGTGGAAGTAATAGAAGGACCCATCCTCCAGCCGGAATCGAACCCATGGGCTTCTGTTGTCTCCTTAAAAGACACAAGTGGTTACTTCCTGTCTCACCTGCAGGGGGACTGTAACTCAGAGGAGGGGAATACCTAACAGGTGACCCCCTACCATTGTTTAACAAAATATTTAAACATCTGATGATGGTGATGATGTCACAAAGTCTGTATTCAAGTGTTTATCAGGTAGACAGAGTGATCCGACACTGTGTCCACACACAGGGAAACCCAAACAGTAACTTTCAGGGTCAACACTGAAGTACCACAATCTCCAACTTTACAGCTGCAGTTCCTCCAGTGTCCACTAGAGTCTGTCTCCTGCAGTGAGTCAGTCCCCATAGAGCCCCATGTTAAAATGTCTAACTTTACAGCTGCAGTTCCTCCAGTGTCCACTAGAGTCTGTCTCCTGCAGTGAGTCAGTCCTCATAGAGCCCCATGTTAAAATGTCTAACTCTACAGCTGCAGTCTCGCCTGTGTGTTATCCAGGTGTTTATTGAGCCTGTGAGCAGCTGTGTGTGACGGTGTAACCTGTGTGTTACCTGTGTGTGACGGTGTTACCTGTGTGTAACCTGTGTGTGACGGTGTAACCTGTGTGTGACGGTGTTACCTGTGTGTAACCTGTGTGTGACGGTGTTACCTGTGTGTAACCTGTGTGTGACGGTGTTACCTGTGTGTAACCTGTGTGTGACGGTGTTACCTGTGTGTAACCTGTGTGTGATCACACTGAGCAGCTCTCTCTGATACTCTGCAGCACAGCTGTGAATGACTCCCTGCAGGTTGACTTCAGGTAAACTGAGGACACGAAGAGTCTGCTTCACTCTGTTCTCCTTCACCGCCTGATTCACTGCAGCTACAGACAGACACACTGGACGGACACACACACACACACACACACACACACACACACAAGGTAATATAAGGCTTAGGGTCAGAGGTCACAGCAGATGATCAGGTGTGCACTGATTAAAATGATGACTGGAAAGCTCTGATAACTGAGGGAGTAGAGGGGACAGAGGAGGGAGGACAGAGGAGAGAGAAGGGAGGACAGAAGAGGGAGGACAGAGGAGAGAGAAGGGAGGACAGAGGAGGGAGGAGAGAGAAGGGAGGACAGAGGAGGGAGGAGAGAGAAGGGAGGACAGAGGAGGGGGGAGAGAGAAGGAAGGACAGAGGAGGGGGGAGAGAGGACAGAGGAGGGAGGAGAAAAGATAGAGGAGGGAGGAGGGAGGAGAGAGGACGGAGGAGGGAGGAGAGAGGACAGAGGAGGGAGGAGAGAGGACAGAGGAGGGAGCAGAGAGCAGAGAGGACAGAGGACAGAGGATCGAGGATACACCAGAGCTGACTTTACTGACAGACACGCCCCCTTATCAAATATCACTCATTGATTGGACACTGCAGCGGATCAGACTTCAGTGAAACTTATCAACATGAGCAGAGTTTAATAACGGAGAAAAGTCGGACATTCAGAAAGACGGTAAACATCTTTCAGTTTGTAAAAAGTCTGTGATGAGCTGGAAAAAGTGTCTGACATGAAGAGTGACAACGAAATATGAAGCAGAAGTTCTATAAAATCAATTAGTTTCCTCTTTTCCTCTCTCCTCTGCTTTGTTTCCTTAGATCTCTGGTGGGAGGGACGAAGACGCAAGTGGAGGACACTTGGATGCAATTAAGGGAACTGAGACGTACCCCAGGGGTGTGTGTGTGTGTGTGTGTGTGTGTGTGTATGTGTGTGTGTCACACTCACACTTCAGAGCTTTCTGGCTCTGCTGATTGGCTCTCGTCACAGCCTCCTGGATATCAGCCAACCACAGCTCAGCCTCTGGGTCTCTGCTGTCCTGATTGGACAGAAGGAGGACACCTGACATGACATTCTTTTATCTAATGACAAAGATGGAAGGTTCCGTCTCTGATCTAACAGCTGATCCACCCTGAGGCCTGAACAGGAAGTGAGGTCAACACACTCATGTGACCTTTAGTTACCTGTCCTCACTGACCCTGACATGGAACCCTCATTAGTCCGGCACAGAGTGGAAACTTTAAGATGTACGTTCCCTTATTCATTCAACAGTTACAGGTGTAAGAGATTTCAGGTTGCTATGGGGATAATCAAAGTTAATATGATGATCTCACAGAACCTTCAGGCTCTGACGAAGCACAAAGAACACCTTTAATTTAACAGATCTGATTGGTCAGTGGGCGGAGTTTCATACAGGTAGATCGCTATCTCTTCAGTTACCTGTGCTCTGTTTACCTGTGTGCTCTGAGTTGACCTGTGTGCTCTGAGTTGACCTGTGTTTACCTGTGTGCTGTGTTTACCTGTGTGCTGAGTTGACCTGTGTGCTCTGTGTTTACCTGTGTGCTCTGTGTTTACCTGTGTGCTCCAAGTTGACCTGTGTGCTCTGAGTTGACCTGTGTGCTCTGTGTTTACCTGTGTGCTCTGTGTTTACCTGTGTGCTCTGTGTTTACCTGTGCTCTGTGTTTACCTGTGCTCTGTGTTTCTGGGCTGTGGTCAGCAGGGTCAGGTATCTGCAGGTGTTTCCAGGTAGTACTTCCTCCAGTCCAGCAGAGGGCAGCATAAGAGCGGAGATCAGCCGCTCAGCATCTCCTCTCAGCACGGCCTCATTTACCTGAGACACCACCTGCAGCTCTGAAGTCAGAGGTCACACAGAGAGGTCAGAGGTCACACAGAGAGGTCAGAGGTCACACGTCACACAGAGAGGTCAGAGTGTGTGTGTGTGTGTGTGTGTGTGTGTTCGTACGAAGGTAGTCGTCCTGAACTGAGATGTTGACTCGGTTGATTTCTTCCTGCAGCTGGTTCCACGTGAGCAGTTGTTTTCCGGTCTGCTGCTTCACAAAGAGCAGAGCATCCAAGTACCTGAGAGGTAGACCCACAGGTACAACATCAGGTACAAGCACAGGTACACGGACAGGTAGACACACAGGTACACTGACAGGTACACAGACAGGTAGACACACAGGTACACTGACAGGTACACAGACAGGTAGACACACAGGTACACTGACAGGTAGACACACAGGTACACTGACAGGTAGACACACAGGTACACTGACAGGTAGACACACAGGTACACTGACAGGTAGACAGAGGTACACGGACAGGTAGACACACAGGTACACTGACAGGTAGACACACAGGTAGACACACAGATACACGGACAGGTAGACCCACAGGTAGACACACAGATACACGGACAGGTAGACACACAGGTAGACACACAGATACACGGACAGGTAGACCCACAGGTACACTGACAGGTAGACACACAGGTACACTGACAGGTAGACACACAGGTACACTGACAGGTAGACACAGGTACACTGACAGGTAGACACACAGGTACACTGACAGGTACACACACATGTACACTGACAGGAAGACACAGATACAAGGACAGCTACCTATCCAGCAGGGTGTGGTCGATATCAGACAGTCCTGCAGAAGGACTGACCAATGAGGAGCTGAACTGCTGCATATGTCCCGCCTCTACGGCCTGATTGATGAGAGCGACAGCTGACAGCATCTCCACGGCAACAAACAACTCCTCCTGCAGCAGCTCCCCCTGGTGGAGACAGTAATACATCGACAAGATTACAAACGACTTCACTGAGGACACGCCTTCATGTGTTTAACCACCAGGTGACATTAAAGAGACTCCGAGCAGAGCTGACACTGATCTTTTTCCTGAGTTCTGTCTGTCAGGTAATCAGCAGGTGCACTTGTATACACTAAAACTCTGTAAACCCTGAGTTCTGTCTGTCAGGTAAGTGTGCAGGTGTACCTGTATACACTGGCCGTATCCGAATTGCCAAGTACATACTGAATCTTTCAGTATGCAGTAGGCAATATGCAGTACGTACTATCCGTGCTGCATACTGTTAGTACCTACTATTCAGTATGCACACACAGTAGGCAGATATTTGTTCCTACTTCTTCTGATTCATTCAGTAAGGAAGTGACGTCATTTACGTTTCCTGAACCGGCCGCATCCACCCGTTTTTTTTTGTTTATTTTTATTCAAGAAGAGTAATGCTCATATACAGTCAGGTAAACAAACAACAATATCACAATGTAAATCAAGTAAAAGGCAGATTGAATAACTAAATAACATACAGTACATAAAGAACAAATGAAAGACAGTAATATACAGAATATAAAATAAACCAATAAAGACACATTTAAATAGTGAAATCATTATTTAAATAGTGAACTCATTATTTAATAGAGGGAGAAAGGTTTTATAATAATGCAGACTTTTGTTTTTTTTTCTGTTGTTAATTTAAAGTAGTGCTTTCAGTCGAGACTTTAACTGTAGATTAAAAATTGATTAAATTAATCCACGCTCGTTTGTTTTGATTTGGAGGCGGATGTGACGTGCCGATTTACGTTTAATTTCGCACAGCATTGTGGGTAAAACACAATTCATTTCCTGAAAGCACGCATCCGATCCATACTGCATGAAACCAGGAAGTTAGTATCCATACTGAAATGTTCAGTATACTGAGGTGGACCCAATAAATGCATAATGAATGACCACGAGGGTTCAGTCTACTGAAACTCCTACTGAAAAGTACTGACTACTGAACTGTGACTATTCGGAAAGGGCCATTAAAACTCTGTAAACCCTGGGGTCTGTCTGTCAGGTGAGTGTGCAGGTGTACCTGTGGGCTGCGTCTCTGCAGCAGCTGCAGCTCTCGGTGATAAAGAGTTGCAGCAAACGGAAACACGTCAGGTAGCTGAAGGTCAGAGGTCATCAGACAGCTTACTGTGTGTCGGGGGTCATTGCCACGTAGAGATGTATTCACACACTGCTCCGCTGCATGCACTGAAACACACACACATTGTGAATGTGAATTAAACTTGTACTCTCTCTTACGCTCTGCAGGGGGAGACGGTTGTTTGTAACACAAACTACAAACTGGGACAGGAAAGAAACGTACTGTTTCTGGCTCTCGTGGCGTCCTGGTTGGCGATGGTCACTCCTTCCTGCAGCTCGTCAGGCTCCAGAGGATCCACAGAGCCCTGATCCTACAAACACCACACAAAGTACTAATAACTCTACTAACAACAACAATGCAGCCTCATTTCCACTTATGTTACTGTGGATCTGTTTATACGGATGATGCCTCCTAGTGTCCAACACATGGAAGTGCATGTCTTTACAGACGATAGAAAGCTGAAGCTGTTGGGGAGGGGCTAAATCTGTCTGAATTAACAAACTGATAAAGAGAATGACTGTGTTTTATATCAAACTGATAAAGAATGTTAATTGAGTATAACCATATTTTATCAGATTACTCAGATTTGCAAAGAGTTAAAACCGGATGAACAAGTTATTTATAATCACAAACAACATCAGCGTCTGAATCAAAGGAGATAGCCTTTTAGCTCGTTAGCTGCCTGTTAGCTGAGCTAGCATACAGGCAAAAGTTTAATTTCACTCGAGGTATTCAGGACTGAAATATAACAGGGGGGAGGAGCTTCACAGATTATCACAAAGATTAACATGAACCTGTTTCATACACATTCATGAGCGGAAACAAGGCGTGATAAATTGTGTGTACCCGAGCCTTCTGCTGGCGGTCTGCAAACAGCTGATCCAGGTACCAGGGCCCGTTGTCAGTACGGAGGCCCCTGAGGAACAAACATGGCAGCTGCAGAGCGGCGAGCAGAGCGAGTTCATCCGAAGAATCCAAAGCTTCATCCACGTGCTCCACTGCTGAGCGAACTAAAAATATAAATTATAATAATCTGAATTATCTGACTGAAAGTAAAGTTCAGATTTTAGAGCTTTATGATAACTCACTGTTCACTATGTCGATATTCTTCTGGATCTCCTTCTGAGTCAGAAACTCCTCGTAGATATCCTTCTCCTCTGAACCTCCGCCCTGTCACACACACACACACACACACACACACACTGTGAGCTGTACTATAGTGACTCTGCCTTCTGATTGGTCCATCATTCGTGTGTCTCTCACCCTGCGGGCTGCCTGCTCCTCTTTTCTTCTTCTGGCCTGATGCAGCATCTCCTGGTAGACGCTCATCAGCGCCTCCTGCAGGTCAGTAAGGAGTGCGTTAGGGTTCTTCAGAGCCTCTACCGTCACCTCCACACGCCCACTGTCCACCGCCTCGTTAATGGCTATCACCGCCGCATGGACTGATGGGGAAAAACAGACCAGGTCACTGACTTGTCCAGTTTGCTCCTCTCTCTCTCTCTCTCTCTTTCTGCTTGTATCAGCTGTTGTGTCTGTACCTGCAGCCTCGTCCACTGACAGCTCATTGGCCAGAATTCCTCCAATCTTGTTGAACGCCGGCATCTGGATCCCGTATTTATCCAACTCCATCTTCATGTTGTTGATCTCCTCCTCTGAACATCAAACACACACAAGTCTATATGTTGTTATCATGGAAACATGTTGTCATGGAAACATGTTGTTTCAGGTATTCATCAGCACATTCTTTATATTCACCTGTGAATTTGACTTTTCCAAACAAGTCCTGAATCTGTGGAGCCAAACCCCGTCTGTACAGAAACAGACTGCAGAGAGACAGACAGGTTACTGACAGACAGGTTACAGACACAGAGAGACAGATTGCAGACAGACAGGTTACAGACAGACAGGTTACAGACACAGAGAGACAGATTGCAGACAGACAGGTTACAGACAGACAGGTTACTGACAGACAGGTTACTGACAGACAGGTTACAGACAGACAGGTTACAGACAGACAAAGAGACAGGTTACAGACAGACAGACAGACAGGTTACAGACAGACAGATTGCAGACAGACAGGTTACAGACAGACAGAGAGACAGGTTACAGACAGACAGATTGCAGACAGACAGACAGGTTACAGACAGATTGCAAACAGACAGGTTACAGACAGACAGAGAGACAGGTTGCAGACAGACAGGTTACAGACAGACAGAGAGACAGACACACAGGTTACAGACAGACAGGTTGGAGACAGACAGACAGACAGACACACAGGTTACAGACAGACAGGTTACAGACAGACAGAGATACAGGTTACAGACAGACAGGTTACAGACAGACAGAGATACAGGTTACAGACAGACAGACAGGTTGCAGACAGACAGGATGCAGACAGACAGGTTACAGACAGACAGGTTACAGACAGACAGAGAGACAGGTTGCAGACAGACAGGTTGCAGACAGACAGGTTACAGACCTGAGAGCGTGGATGCAGTAAACAGCTCGTGGCATGTTCTTCTTGTCGTAAACGTCTGTAGTTTCAGGATGGAAGATCTGAGGAGACCAATACAATCATGAAGACCAATCAGCTTACAGATACATCCACCAGCCGACCAATCAGCTTACAGATACATCCACCAGCTGACCAATCAATCAGCTTACAGATACATCCACCAGCCGACCAATCAGCTTACAGATACATCCACCAGCCGACCAATCAGCTTACAGATACATCCACCAGCTGACCAATCAGCTTACAGATACATCCACCAGCTGACCAATCAATCAGCTTACAGATACATCCACCAGCTGACCAATCAGCTTACAGATACATCCACCAGCTGACCAATCAGCTTACAGATACATCCACCAGCTGACCAATCAGCTTACAGATACATCCACCAGCTGACCAATCAGCTTACAGATACATCCACCAGCCAATCACTGACCGTTGGCAGTCCGAGAGATGTCAAAGCGTTCCTCCAGTGGTTGATGTTGTCAGTATGGCGAAACTGAAGCCCCACGGCCTGTGACACACACACACACACACACACACACACACACACACACACACACACACACACACACACACACACACACACACACACACACACACACACACACACACACACACACACACACACACACACACACACACACACACACACACACACACACACACACACACACACACACACACAAATGGTCATATAAACTGCTACACTCTGACTAACTGCACAGTTGGGCTTCTCAAGCTTTTGTGTGGATTTACAGGTGTGTGTGTCATTGTGTAAATAGTGTTTGTGTTACGTTGTAGCGCAGCTGCTCGGGGTCATAGATCTTCTTCACACTGACGGCGTTCGGTGCGAATCGATGACCCAGTTTGGCGAGGATAACTCCATTCCTCAGCGCCTCCTCCATCTCAGTGGGAGCAGGTAGCTCCTCCCCCAGACACGCCTCCATCCACCTGAGGAGGAGAGACAAACAGTGATGTCACCAAGCTGTTTGAGGAAACAGGAAGTGATGAAAAATGTGATGATGTCTGATACTACCACTCAGTCATTTCCAGGTGAGTACATTACATATGACGTCATATCCAGGTGAGTACATTATATATGATGTTATATCCAGGTGAGGACATTACATATCATGTCATATCCAGGTGAGTACATTACATATGACGTCATATCCAGGTGAGTACATTATATATGATGTTATATCCAGGTGAGGACATTACATATCATGTCATATCCAGGTGAGTACATTACATATGATGTCATATCCAGGTGAGTACATTACTCATGACGTCATATCCAGGTGAGTACATTACTCATGACGTCATATCCAGGTGAGTACATTATATATGATGTCATATCCAGGTGAGTACATTACTCATGACGTCATATCCAGGTGAGTACATTACTCATGACGTCATATCCAGGTGAGTACATTACATATGACGTCATACCCAGGTGAGTACATTATATATGATGTTATATCCAGGTGAGTACATTACATATGACATCATACCCAGGTGAGTACATTATATATGATGTTATATCCAGGTGAGGACATTACATATCATGTCATATCCAGGTGAGTACATTACTCATGATGTCATATCCAGGTGAGTACATTACTCATGACGTCATATCCAGGTGAGTACATTACTCATGACGTCATATCCAGGTGAGTACATTACTCATGACGTCATATCCAGGTGAGTACATTACTCATGATGTCATTTCCAGGTGAGTACATTATATATGATGTCATATCCAGGTGAGTACATTATATATGATGTCATATCCAGGTGAGTACATTATATATGATGTTATATCCAGGTGAGTACATTACTCATGATGTCATATCCAGGTGAGTACATTACTCATGACGTCATATCCAGGTGAGTACATTACTCATGACGTCATATCCAGGTGAGTACATTACATATGATGTCATACCCAGGTGAGTACATTACATATGACGTCATATCCAGGTGAGTACATTACTCATGATGTCATATCCAGGTGAGTACATTAGATATGATGTCATATCCAGGTGAGTACATTATATATGATGTTATATCCAGGTGAGTACATTACTCATGATGTCATTTCCAGGTGAGTACATTATATATGATGTCATATCCAGGTGAGTACATTATATATGATGTCATATCCAGGTGAGTACATTACATATGATGTCATATCCAGGTGAGTACATTACTCATGACGTCATATCCAGGTGAGTACATTACTCATGATGTCATATCCAGGTGAGTACATTACATATGACCAGGTGAGTACATTACATATGATGTCATATCCAGGTGAGTACATTACATATGACCAGGTGAGTACATTACATATGATGTCATTTCCAGGTGAGTACATTACATATGATGTCATATCCAGGTGAGTACATTACATATGATGTCATTTCCAGGTGAGTACATTACATATGACCAGGTGAGTACATTACATATGACCAGGTGAGTACATTACATATGATGTCATATCCAGGTGAGTACATTACATATGATGTCATATCCAGGTGAGTACATTACATATGATGTCATATCCAGGTGAGTACATTACATATGACCAGGTGAGTGCATTACATATGACCAGGTGAGTAGCTCTATCCAGGTTAAATGATATCTTGATCTCTCTTTATGCTACAGTCTGAGAATGACGTCACTCACCTCTTAGCCTCCTCCAACCTGCACAGGTACTGATACGCCTCGCTCTGAATCCTCTGCTCGTCCATCTGCTCTGCGGTCAGACGCTCATCTGACACACACACACACACACACACACACACACACACACACACACACACACACACACACACACACACACACACACACACACACACACACACACACACACACACACACACACACACACACACACACACACACACACACACACACACACACACACACACACACACACACACACACACACACACACACACACACATTAACAAAGCTTTGCTGAAGCTTTGAGACACTTCACCTGTTCCATGAGGTGTGTGTGAGACGTCATAGTCTGCTGATTATATTAACAAAGCTTGGTGCACAGACTCTGTCATTATTGGGAGACACTGCTCAGCTAACATAGAGTTTCTCATGGTTAAATGTAGACCTTTCTATCAGCCAAGGGAGCTCAGCTCCACTATTGTAACTGCAGCCTACATCCCCCTGATGCCGATGCAAAAGCTGCCATGAAGGAACTTTACACCGCTATCAGTAAACAACAGACTGCTCACCCGGAGGCTGCATTTATAGTTGCAGGTGATTTTAATCACTCAAACTTAAAGACAGTGCTCCCTAAATTTCACCAGCATGTTTCCTGCAATACAAGAGGAAACAAAACTCTGGACCATGTTTACACAAACATCGCAGGAGCCTACACCACGACCCCCCTCCCCCACCTGGGACAGTCAGACCACCTTTCTTTGTTCCTCATCCCCAAGTACTCCCCACTCATCCAACGTGTGAAGCCATCAGTGACAACGATTAAAGTGTGGCCAGCGGGGACAGACTCTGTACTTCAGGACAAGTTCCATCACACAGACTGGAGTATGTTTGCTTCTCAGGCTACCTTGGGCTCTCACACAGACATTGACACCTACACTTCTTCTGTGCTGGATTATATCAATACCACCATCGACAGTGTTACAACATGGAAGCAGATCACCACGTACCCAAATCAGAAGCCATGGATGAACAAGGAGGTGCGTCTCCTGCTGAAGGCCGCAACACCGCCTTCAGATCAGATGATGCAATGGCCTACAGCGTATCCAGGGCAAACCTGAGGAGGGGCATCATCAAGGCCAAGCACTGCTACAAGCTGAAGGTTGAGGAACACTTCTCCAACTCCGACCCCAGACGCATGTGGCAGGGCATCCAGGCCATCAGTGACTATAAACCCAGAAACTCCACCCCGATAACCACAGATGTCTCCTTCCTGAACGAGCTAAATCACTTTTATGCTCGTTTCGATAGAGACAACAGAGAGACACAGACCACGACCAGACCCCCTGCAGACAACCAGCCCCTCTCACTCACCTCCACAGACGTCCACGCTGCACTGAGCCGGATCAACGCTCGAAAGGCTGCTGGTCCAGACGGCACCCCCGGGCGCGTGCTTAGGGCATGTGCGGAGCAGCTCACTGGGGTTTTTACGGACATCTTCAACCTGTCCCTCGCCCAAGCAGCTGTGCCAGCATGCTTCAAAGCCACCTCCATTGTCCCAGTGCCGAAACACTCCAGCCCGACAGGCCTGAACGACTACCGCCTTGTGGCACTCACACCCATCATAATGAAGTGCTTTGAGCGACTGGTCCTAGCACACCTGAAAAACTGCCTCCCACCCACACTGGACCCATTCCAGTTTGCCTACCGCAGCAACAGGAGTACAGAGGATGCAGTTTCCACTGCGCTGCACTCTGTGCTCACTCATCTGGACAATAACAACACATACGCACGAATGCTGTTTGTTGATTTTAGCTCAGCATTCAACTCTGTCATCCCCTCCAAGTTAAACACTAAACTCGGAGACTTGGGCTTCAACACCTCCCTCCGTCACTGGATAATGGACTTTCTGACCAACAGACCCCAGTATGTTAGGTCAGGACACACCTGCTCCACCACCATCACACTCAACACAGGCGTACCACAGGGCTGTGTGCTGAGCCCATTCCTCTACTCCCTCTTCACCCACGACTGCAGACCTGTACATGGATCCAACACCATCATCAAGTTTGCGGACGATACAGCGGTGATTGGCCTCATCAGCAACAACGATGACACGGCCTACAGGGAGGAGGTACAGCATCTGGCCGCCTGGTGTGCTGACAACAACCTGCTCCTCAACACCAGCAAGACGAAGGAGCTCATCGTGGACTTCAGGAGAGAAAGAGAAAGCACGCACAACCCCATTCACATCAACGGGATGGCTGTTGAACGTGTCTCCAGCTTCAAGTTCCTGGGGACCCACATCACAGAGGACCTCTCCTGGTCCACTAACACCTCCAGTCTGGTTAAGAAGGCTCATCAACGCCTCTTTTTCCTGAGGACACTGAAGAGACACCACCTGTCTTCAGCTGTACTGATGAACTTCTACCGCTGTGTGATCGAGAGCATCCTGACCAGCAGTGTCTCAGTCTGGTACGGAAACTGCTCTGTCGCAGACCGTAAGGCGCTACAGCGGGTGGTAAAAACCGCCCAGCGCATCACAAGGTGTCCACTTCCTGCCATTGAGGATGTCCAAAGAACACGCTGTCTGCGGCGAGCTCATGGCATCCTTAAAGACTCCTCCCACCCTGCCCACAGACTGTTTACCCTCCTGCCCTCCGGCAGGCGCTTCAGAAGCCTCCGGACCAGAACCAGCAGACTGAGGAACAGCTTTTTCCCCAGAGCTGTTTCTCTACTGAACTCTACCCCCCAAACTCTGAACTCTGTCTCTCTCTCTCTCTCTCTCTCTCTCTCCGCCCCCTGCTGACCCCCCTTCCCCTGCATATCACCTCACACCCATCATCCCCCCACCACTCCTCCTGGTCACACACACACATCTCTCATCCATCTGTATTATTGTATTATAGTATGTTCATATTATGTCCATATTCTTTATATTATCTGTAAACTAGTATAGCATGCTCACTGCACCTTAATCTGTATATTATTAGTATAGCATGCTCACTGCATCTTAATCTGTATATTATTAGTATAACATGCTCACTGCATCTTAATCTGTATATTATTAGTATAACATGCTCACTGCATCTTAATCTGTATATTATTAGTATAACATGCTCACTGCATCTTAATCTGTATATTATTAGTATAGCATGCTCACTGCATCTTAATCTGTATATTATTAGTATAACATGCTCACTGCACCTTAATCTGTATATTATTAGTATAGCATGCTCACTGCATCTTAATCTGTATATTATTAGTATAGCATGCTCACTGCATCTTAATCTGTATATTATTAGTATAACATGCTCACTGCACCTTAATCTGTATATTATTAGTATAGCATGCTCACTGCATCTTAATCTGTATATTATTAGTATAACATGCTCACTGCATCTTAATCTGTATATTATTAGTATAGCATGCTCACTGCATCTTAATCTGTATATTATTAGTATAGCATGCTCACTGCATCTTAATCTGTATATTATTAGTATAGCATGCTCACTGCATCTTAATCTGTATATTATTAGTATAGCATGCTCACTGCATCTTAATCTGTATATTATTAGTATAGCATGCTCACTGCACCTTAATCTGTATATTATTAGTATAGCATGCTCACTGCATCTTAATCTGTATATTATTAGTATAACATGCTCACTGCACCTTAATCTGTATATTATTAGTATAGCATGCTCACTGCATCTTAATCTGTATATTATTAGTATAACATGCTCACTGCACCTTAATCTGTATATTATTAGTATAGCATGCTCACTGCATCTTAATCTGTATATTATTAGTATAACATGCTCACTGCACCTTAATCTGTATATTATTAGTATAACATGCTCACTGCATCTTAATCTGTATATTATTAGTATAACATGCTCACTGCACCTTAATCTGTATATTATTAGTATAGCATGCTCACTGCATCTTAATCTGTATATTATTAGTATAGCATGCTCACTGCACCTTAATCTGTATATTATTAGTATAGCATGCTCACTGCATCTTAATCTGTATATTATTAGTATAGCATGCTCACTGCATCTTAATCTGTATATTATTAGTATAGCATGCTCACTGCATCTTAATCTGTATATTATTAGTATAGCATGCTCACTGCACCTTAATCTGTATATTATTAGTATAGCATGCTCACTGCATCTTAATCTGTATATTATTAGTATAACATGCTCACTGCATCTTAATCTGTATATTATTAGTATAGCATGCTCACTGCATCTTAATCTGTATATTATTAGTATAGCATGCTCACTGCACCTTAATCTGTATATTATTAGTATAGCATGCTCACTGCATCTTAATCTGTATATTATTAGTATAGCATGCTCACTGCATCTTAATCTGTATATTATTAGTATAACATGCTCACTGCATCTTAATCTGTATATTATTAGTATAACATGCTCACTGCACCTTAATCTGTATATTATTAGTATAGCATGCTCACTGCATCTTAATCTGTATATTATTAGTATAGCATGCTCACTGCATCTTAATCTGTATATTATAATCCTAAGAACACACTTATTTTGTAGCATTACTTATTTATAGTATTTATTTATATTTATTGCATCCCATTAATCCAGCCATCCAGATTTACCTAATAATTCACTTTTTCTGTCTACATCTGTAAATTTTGTAATTACTCTACATAGCACAGACTCTTGCACTTTCTGCTTATTTGCACTTCTGGTGAGATGCCAAACCTCATTTCGTTACTCTATACTTGTATATGTGTAATGACAATAAAGTTGAATCTCATCTCATCTCATAAACAACAATAAATCAGTCATCATCAAACAGCTGATCTAAAGTCACTAACATCTTGAATAGTTTGTGACAGACAGTCCGCAGGTGAGCCCGGCAGGTAACAAACAAACACTCACCTGTAATTCTTCATCAAATGAAATACAAACAACACGAAGACAAAGTTAGTTTGACTCACAGCGACTCTGTCCTCCTGACTCCGCCATGTTGGCTCTTCCTCTTCTTCCCGCCACTGAATAAAAGTCGTTTAAATCCTCTCTGTCGGTGAAGATAAAAGCTTTTATAAAAGTGTTTAATGTCTAAAGTTTATATTCTCAGGATGAAAAACGTCTCAAACTTTTCCCGGCTTCAGGTTGAATCCTCCGCCGCTCCCTCGGATCTGTTTCCGGTCTGAAGTTTGAAAGCTCCCGCCGCTCTCTGATTGGCTCAACTAACAGCTAATTCTCCCATTGGCTGGAACATTGCCGCATTGGATTGTGGTCTATGTATTTTGTGGCCGTTAACACAAACTTTAGTCATCACCGTAGCTGTTTTTAAACATTAAATTCTAAAATAAGAAATAAGACGTCTCCTCTGCGGGTTTGATTTTCTGTTTTTAACTTCTTTTCTTTAAATGTTTTTGTATTTGTTTATATGTTGTCATGGAAACGTCCTGACCTACAGTGTACTCCACTGTCTGGTCATAGCAGGGGCTGCCTCATCAAACACGTCAGGTATTGAATCATCGACCGGCTCAGGATGAAGGATCAACACCTGCTCACAGTAAGTACCGTGAGCTAACACTGCTAAAGACTCGTTAGCATTAGAAGCTAACAAACAGTGAGGTGATGTAACTCTGTCACCTAGTGTTTAAAATGGGTACTGCAGTCCAAACTCAAAACATTGCAGAAACATTGAAGTGTGTGCGTCTTATTCATGATCTGTGAACATATTTAAGATTCATTAAAAAGGTAAACATTACATTTAAAGCACTCAAACACGAACACTTATCAGAGAAAAACCAACTGAATTCACTTTGATGAAATTTAAATCAATTTTATTCTTCTGTTTGAGTTTTATTTCTTCTTATTAGATCATATTTTAAAGTGTTAAAGAAACAACTAAATGTCCAAATCACACTGATAATAATAATAATAATTATAATTATAACATAATATCCTAAAATAATGTATCATGAAATAAGATATAATATAAAATAATAGTATCAAATAATATAATATAAAATAATAATGTAATGTAAAATAATAATATTTAATCATATAAAATAATAATATAATGTAAAATAATAATATAATGTAATCATATAAAATAATATAAATGTTGACCAACTGATCTTCAGATTTGATTGAAACATGTTTTTCTGTTTCTTTCTGAGTGTAATTAGTGTAGTTCATGTGACGGCCATGTGCTGCCTCCTCCAGCAGAGGGCGCTGCTCGCACACTGGACACAGACAGGAGGAGTAGTTTATTCTGACATTCACCTTTTATAAATTAATACAAACAATCATTAAGTTATTTCATTAAAATCTTTTATTGACGTTTTTTAAGGTCAAATAATTCCATGGTGTTGCTTTGACTGGATTCATCAGGTGTTACATCAGACTCTGTCCAGGTGATTCCTCCTCATCCAGCATGGCGTCCAATGATTCTCCTCCCAGTGAGAATGAGGAGAAGGTGAAGAGGAGGAAGGAGGTGAGGAGGAAGGAGGTGAGGAGGAAGGAGGTGAGGAAGAAGGAGGTTCAGGTGGAGGACATCGAGGAGTTAACGTCGGCCGGTCACAGAGCTCTGCAGGAGGGACGGAGCGCCGACGCCATGAGCTGCTTCAACACTGCGCTGCAGGCTGCACAACAGGTGAGGTCAGGGGTCAAGACAGGTGAGGTCAGGGGTCAAGACAGGTGAGGTTAGGGGTCAAGACAGGTGAGGTCAGGGGGTCAAGACAGGTGAGGTCAGGGGGTCAAGGCAGGTGAGGTCAGGGGGTCAGGCCATGTGCAGTAGTCTGAGTGCTTTGAATTTCCCATCATGCTCCTCTCCTCAGCTAGAGGGCAGGCGGGTCCAGCGGGCCTGTTCCTTTAACCTCGGAGCTGCCTATGTGGAGACCGGACAGCCACAGGAAGGTCTGGACTTCCTGCGGCAAGCTCAGCCCGGTCCAAGAGCCAACCGACTTCCAGACCTCCAGTTCAACCTGGGCTTGGC
Organism: Labrus bergylta; assembly: GCF_963930695.1. Taxonomy (NCBI): domain Eukaryota; kingdom Metazoa; phylum Chordata; class Actinopteri; order Labriformes; family Labridae; genus Labrus; species Labrus bergylta. Next base: position 31,301,153 of record NC_089202.1, read on the forward strand.
CCACAATGCACTGGGGCAGGACAAAGAGGCTGCCATCTACTTTCTGCAGGCGGCTCAGCTGTACAGGTCGCAGGGAGATGGACGCAGCGAGGGCGACGCCTGCATGGAGCTGAGCCGCTGCTACAGTCGAGTACAGGTCAGAACCAGAACTACAGTCAGAACCAGAGCTACAGTCAGAACCAGAGCTACAGTCAGAACCTGAACTACAGTCTGAACCAGAGCTACAGTCAGAACCTGAACTATTCAGAACCTGAACTACAGTCAGAACCAGAGCTACAGTCAGAATCTGAACTACAGTCCGAACCAGAGCTACAGTCAGAACCTGAACTACAGTCAGAACCTGAACTATTCAGAACCTGAACTACAGTCCGAACCAGAGCTACAGTCAGAACCAGAACTATTCAGAACCTGAACTACAGTCAGAACCAGAATTACAGTCAAAACCTGAACTACAGTCACAACCTGAACTACAGTCACAACCAGAGCTACAGTCAGAACCAGAACTACAAGAACCAGAACTACAGTCAGAACCAGAACTACAGTCAGAACCTGAACTACTGTCAGAACCAGAACTACAGTCAGAACCAGAACTACAAGAACCAGAACTACAGTCAGAACCAGAACTACAGTCAGAACCAGAATTACAGTCAAAACCTGAACTACAGTCACAACCAGAACTACAGTCACAACCAGAGCTACAGTCAGAACCAGAACTACAGTCAGAACCTGAACTACAGTCCGAACCAGAGCTACAGTCAGAACCAGAGCTACAGTCAGAACCAGAACTATTCAGAACCTGAACTACAGTAAGAACCAGAACTACAGTCGGAACCAGAACTACAAGAACCAGAACTACAGTCAGAACTAGTCAGAACCAGAACTACAGTCAGAACCTGAACTACTGTCAGAACCAGAACTACAGTCAGAACCAGAACTAAAAGAACCAGAACTACAGTCAGGACCTGAATTACAGTAAAAACCTGAACTACAGTCACAACCAGAGCTACAGTCAGAACCAGAACTACAAGAACCAGAACTACAGTCAGAACCAGAACTACAGTCAGAACCAGAACTAGTCAGAACCAGAACTACAGTCAGTACCAGAATTACAGTCAGAACCTGAACTACAGTCAGAACCAGAACTACAGTCAGAACCAGAGCTACAGTCAGAACCAGAACTACAAGAACCAGAACTACAGTCAGAACCAGAGCTACAGTCAGAACCAGAGCTACAGTCAGAACCTGAACTACTGTCAGAACCAGAATTACAGTCAGAACCAGAACTACTGTCACAACCAGAACTACAGTCAGAACCAGAGCTACAGTCAGAACCAGATCTACAAGAACCAGAACTACAGCCAGAACCAGAGCTACAGTCAGAACCAGATCTACAAGAACCAGAACTACAAGAACCAGAGCTACAGTCAGAACCGTGTGTGTGTGTGTGTGTGTGTGTGTGTGTCTAAGTGTCAGTGTGTGTGTGTGTGTGTGTTTGCGTGTGTGTGTGTGTGTGTGTGTGTTTGCGTGTGTGTGTGTGTGTGTGTGTGTGTGTGTGTGTGTGTGTGTGTGTCTAAGTGTCAGTGTGTGTGTGTGTGTCTGTGTGTGCGTGTGTGTGTGTGTGTGTGTGTGTGTGTGTGTGTGTGTGTGTGTTCTAAGTGTCAGTGTGTGTGTGTGTGTCTGTGTGTGCGTGTGTGTTTGTGTGTCTGTGTGTGCGTGTGTGTGTGTGTGTGTGTGTGTGTGTGTGTGTTGCAGGACTGGTCTCTGGCAGTTCAGGGTTTCCTGCGGGCTGCAGAGAGTTACAGAGTGGCAGCCATGTTGGATTCTGCAGCTGATGCCCTCAAAGAGGCAGGAAGTCACATGATCCAATCAGATCAGTTCAACCGTGATGACATCGTCAGCGTATTAACCGAGTGTCTGAGTTTGACGGAGAACATCACTGAGACGGGGATTCTGGGTAATCATCAGTGACTGCATCATGTTCAGAGAGTACTTTCATACTGTGTGTTTATATGGAGAGTGACAGCAGGTTACAGGTGTGTCCTCATCTGTGGTCTCACTGTTACCATGTATATGAACTTCCTGTCACATGATGGACTCTCATCAGTCAGCTGGTCAGTCAGTTGATTGATAAACACATTAACATCAGTCTGTTTCTCTGCTGCGGACCAGGTGAGCTGTTCCTGTCAGTGGGCGTGTCTTACTGCCGGCTCAGGTGTTTCCAGGAGGCTGTGCAGTGTTTCCATCAGGCTCTCGGCCCCTCAGCTCAGCGTCCCCCCCTGCTGGCCAAAGTCTTACACAACCTGGGAGCAGCTCTGAACTCTGAGGGTCAATTAACACCTGCTGTGACCTACCACAGGCTAGCTGCTGGACTGTACGGTCAGTCACCTGTCAATCACTCTGAACACCTGTCAATCACTTTGTACGCCTATCAATCACTCTGTACACCTGTCAATCACTCTGAACACCTGTCAATCACTCGGTACACCTGTCAATCACTCTGTACACCTGTGTGTGTGTGTGTGTGTGTGTGTGTGTGTGTGTGTGTGTGTGTGTGTGTGTGTGTGTGTGCGCACGTATGCGTGCATGCACAGGCTCTCTGGGTTGCCGTGGTGACCAGGCCCGTTGTTTCAGTAACTTGGCGTTGACCTGCAGTCAGCTGGGTGATGAGGAGGAGGCAGCAGAGAGCTTCATTCTTGCTCTGCAGGGATTCAGAGACACCGGTAACATTAGTAACCTAAACACTGCTGTTTATTATTGTTTATTATTGTTTATTATTGTTTATTATTGTTTATTACTGTGTATATGTCTGCTGTGTTCAGAGGACCACCTGGCTGAGGTTCAGGTGTGTGAGTCGTTAGCAGAGTGTTACCTGAGGCAGAGGAAGCAGCAGAAAGCTGTTCAGCTCTACAAACAGGCTCTGAGCGCCCTGAGTCACTGCCAGGTAACACCGCACACCTGTCTCTGATCACAACCATCAACACACCTGTCTCTGATAACAACCATCAACACACCTGTCACTGATCACAACCGTCAACACACCTGTCACTGATCACGTCAACACACCTGTCTCTAATCACAACCATCAACACACCTGTCTCTGATCACGTCAACATACCTGTCTCTGATCACAACCGTCAACACACCTGTCACTGATCACAACCATCAACACACCTGTCACTGATCACGTCAACACACCTGTCACTGATCACAACCATCAACACACCTGTCTCTGATCACAACCGTCAACACACCTGTCACTGATCACAACCATCAACACACCTGTCACTGATCACAACCATCAACACACCTGTCACTGATCACAACCATCAACACACCTGTCATTGATCACAACCATCAACATACCTGTCACTGATCACAACCATCAACACACCTGTCACTGATCACAACCATCAACACACCTGTCACTGATCACAACCGTCAACACACCTGTCACTGATCACGTCAACACACCTGTCACTGATCACAACCGTCAACACACCTGTCATTGATCACAACCATCAACATACCTGTCACTGATCACAACCGTCAACACACCTGTCACTGATCACAACCGTCAACACACCTGTCTCTGATCACAACCATCAACACACCTGTCACTGATCACAACCGTCAACACACCTGTCACTGATCACAACCGTCAACACACCTGTCTCTGATCACAACCATCAACACACCTGTCACTGATCACAACCATCAACACACCTGTCACTGATCACAACCGTCAACACACCTGTCACTGATCACAACCATCAACACACCTGTCACTGATCACAACCATCAACACACCTGTCACTGATCACAACCGTCAACACACCTGTCACTGATCACAACCGTCAACACACCTGTCGATCACAACCGTCAACACACCTGTCTCTGATCACAACCGTCAACACACCTGTCACTGATCACAACCATCAACACACCTGTCACTGATCACGTCAACACACCTGTCACTGATCACAACCGTCAACACACCTGTCACTGATCACAACCGTCAACACACCTGTCATTGATCACAACCATCAACATACCTGTCACTGATCACAACCGTCAACACACCTGTCACTGATCACAACCGTCAACACACCTGTCTCTGATCACGTCAACACACCTGTCACTGATCACAACCGTCAACACACCTGTCTCTGATCACAACCGTCAACACACCTGTCATTGATCACAACCATCAACACACCTGTCTCTGATCACAACCGTCAACACACCTGTCACTGATCACAACCATCAACACACCTGTCACTGATCACGTCAACACACCTGTCACTGATCACAACCGTCAACACACCTGTCATTGATCACAACCATCAACATACCTGCCTCTGATCACGTCAACACACCTGTCACTGATCACAACCGTCAACACACCTGTCACTGATCACAACCGTCAACACACCTGTCACTGATCATAACCATCAACACACCTGTCATTGATCACAACCATCAACACACCTGTCACTGATCACAACCATCAACACACCTGTCACTGATCACAACCGTCAACACACCTGTCACTGATCATAACCATCAACACACCTGTCACTGATCATAACCATCAACACACCTGTCACTGATCACAACCATCAACACACCTGTCACTGATCACAACCATCAACACACCTGTCTCTGATCACAACCATCAACACACCTGTCATTGATCACAACCATCAACACACCTGTCACTAATCACAACCGTCAACACACCTGTCACTAATCACAACCGTCAACACACCTGTCACTGATCACAACCATCAACATACCTGTCTCTGATCACGTCAACACACCTGTCACTGATCACAACCATCAACATACCTGTCTCTGATCACAACCATCAACACACCTGTCACTGATCATAACCATCAACACACCTGTCACTGATCACATCAACACACCTGTCACTGATCACAACCGTCAACACACCTGTCTCTGATCACAACCATCAACACACCTGTCACTGATCACAACCGTCAACACACCTGTCGCTGATCACAACCGTCAACACACCTGTCACTGATCACAACCATCAACACACCTGTCACTGATCACATCAACACACCTGTCACTGATCACAACCATCAACACACCTGTCACTGATCACAACCGTCAACACACCTGTCACTGATCACAACCGTCAACACACCTGTCACTGATCACAACCGTCAACACACCTGTCACTGATCACAACCGTCAACACACCTGTCACTGATCACAACCGTCAACACACCTGTCACTGATCACAACCGTCAACACACCTGTCACTGATCACAACCATCAACACACCTGTCTCTGATCACAACCGTCAACACACCTGTCACTGATCACAACCATCAACACACCTGTCACTGATCACAACCATCAACACACCTGTCACTGATCACAACCGTCAACACACCTGTCACTGATCACAACCGTCAACACACCTGTCACTGATCACAACCATCAACACACCTGTCACTGATCACAGCTGTTTTTCTTTCTTAGGACACCTCTGGTCATGTCCGAGATCGTCTGGTAGAACGTCTGACCGCAGCTCTTCAGCAGGATCTGTTCACTCAGAGGCCACGCCCACTCAGACCACACTCACACAACACACCTGTCGGACATCTTGTCAGGTAACAACCAATTGTTGCTTCTCAATCAGTGGTGACCTGAATAGTTAATCAGCCCCGATGATAAGATCTGCTCCGCCCTCCTAACAGGATGAGAGATGTCACACAGAGTCCAGAGCGAGTGTCCAATCAGCAACTAGTCCATCAGAGTAGGGAGGGGCCAGGTGAGTCTTTAGTGTTGTGTCCTCCCTCCTCCCTCCTCCCTGTTTAATGAGTTCACTCAGCACAATTAAAAAACATTTCAGACGCTACTCGCTCACTCGCCGGCCGCTGACAGTGATGTCATTGTTGTCGAGCAACTGAAACGCGCAGCTTAACAACGGCCGACGATCAATAATAACAACATGAACTAGTGACCATCAGCTGTGCACTACTTTTCACAATGCATTGTGGGATACATTGAGTGTACTATAGGGTATGATGAGGTGAGGACATGGGAGTTTATTTCCCATCATCCCTCACTCTCCACAGGGCAGGAAGAAGCAGAGCATTATGAGTCATCAGGGGGCAGAGCCACTGACAAACCTGATTACATGAGCATGGTACCTGAACCTCCCAGGTAACACACACACACACACACACACACACACACACACACACACAGACCCCTGAAGGGCCCAGAGCCTCAGGTTGTGAACCTTTAATAACATCTTTCTCTGTTTACAGTTCGGACAGGAACGAGCCCCCGCACCACAGTGAGTACCCTCACTCTCTTCTCTGATTGGTTCTCTTACAGACAGGAAGTGATGGTGTGTTGTACCTGTGTGTGTTCTCAGGTGAGGCGTGGTCAGACAGGGAGGACCCGCCCACTGAAAGGTATCACCTGACACCTGTCAATCAATCACACAAAGACAGTAGCTTTTACCTGCTTGTTTGTTTTCTTTCAGTGAAACCTCATTGGTCCAGGAGCCACAGGCCCCACCCTCCATCAGAAAGGCCACACCTCCTGTAGGCAGGTGGAGGTCTGGCTTCTGTTCAGTGATGTAGACTCGTCCGATGTTTTTATTGTTTCCATCGCTCACGGTACGACGATGGGATTTTGTTATCTGAATAAAACTGTTTTGTTATTATCTCTGAACCTGAAGAGTTCTCTTTTCCTCTGCATCGAGGTTACGTACAGATTTAAAAAACTGTAATATAGAAGGTAACATCTTCAGTGATAAAAACATTTATAGACGATGTTGATGTTATCTAAAAGTTGTGAAGTGATAAACACGAGAACTCAAAGTCTGCTCGTTATGGTGAGCGGTGTTCTTCATGTCACTAACAAAGTGAAAGAAGTTTCCTTACACTATCCAAAGAATGTTAGAAAGATTTAAACATGAAGGAAAATATATTCATTTATGTTTTCTCTGTGAACATTCGACTTTATAAACAGAAAAACTTGAACTGATGTCCAGATTAAAGTTTTTGATGTTATATTTTCATTTAAATGGATTTTCTGTTAAAGTCAATAATTATTTAATCTCTTTATTATCTTTAGAAGATTTCACATCCTCAAATCAAAATGGCCGACCTGGAAACCTTCTGTCATCGTTTTCTTATTGAAACAAAACCTCAACATGTTCAAAACAACAAAACAACAAAACAACAAAACAACAAAGACGTTCTGTTGAAAGAAATGAACTTTGAGTAAAAACAACATGTGACTTCCTGTTTGTTCAGAGTTTCTGTTTCTCTACATTATGGGATGTTTTTAACTATAATACAGCTGTTAGTTAAAGAAAACTTCAGATGACGTCACGGTGAGAGAACATCCAGAAATCATTAAAATGTCTACCTTTGATACGAGAGCTCAGCTGCCCCACAA
>NC_089202.1:31323607-31335813 GCF_963930695.1 Labrus bergylta
ACCTGTTACACATGTTACACATGGTACAAATGTTACACATGTACACATATACACATGTTACACATGTACACATATACACATGTTACACATGAACACATATACACATGTTACACATGTACACATGTACACATATACACATGTTACACATGTACACATATACACATGTTACACATGTACACATGTACACATATACACATGTTACACATGTACACATATACACATGTTACACATGTACACATATACACATGTTACACATGTACACATGTACACATGTACACATATACACATGTTACACATATACACATGTACACATATACACATATACACATGTTACACATGTACACATGTACACATGTACACATATACACATGTTACACATGTACACATGTACACATATACACATGTTACACATGTACACATGTACACATATACACATGTTACCCATGTACACATGTACACATATACACATGTTACACATGTAAACATGGACCGGGGTTCTTACGTGTTTCCGTTGGTCAGTTTGACGTTGCCGCTTGGCGTCAACAGTTTGCCGTTTTTCAGCCAGATCAGGTGAGGCTCAGGTGCTCCAGACGCCGTGCAGCTGAAGACTGCACTGGCCCCTGCTGGTCTGGAGACCGACTGAGGCCACTGCACGAACTCTGGAGGAGCTGAGAGAGGAGGAAGAGGAGGAAGAAGAGGAGGAAGAGGAGGAAGAAGAAGAGGAAGAAGAGGAGGAGGAAGAGGAGGAAGAAGAGGAGGAAGAAGAGGAAGAAAAGGAGGAGGAAGAGGAGGAAGAAGAGGAGGAGGAGAGAGAACAGGATGGAGTCAATAATTCCTGATTCCATTGGTTCTGTAATAAGTATATACATTCTCATCACAGTTGTAGTTCTTTGGGTTGGTGAGTTGTAGTTTCTTGGTTGGGTGGGAGTTGTAGTTCTCTGTGTTGTGTTATTGTGTAGACAGTGCCGGTTGTGTCCAGCAGGGGGCAGCAGACTCTCTGACTAAACACCTCGTTATAGCTTCAATTTTATTTGGATTCACTTTCATCTCCATATTTATTTATCCTGTGACATTAATGTTTATATTTATATCCTTTAATTCAAACCGTGCATCATTTCCTCTTTCTATATGAAGTGATTGAACCTTGTTATCATATGAATAATTATCAAACAGTTTGTTCAGCTCTTTGTTGACACGCTGCGGATCCATCGAAACAAACAACAAACTTGTTGTTGATCTGAGACTCTGAGGTCGTCGTCACTATGTGAGAAAGTCCTCACTCTGAACTTGAACTTGTCTTTGTGTTTGAGCACCATGTTGACCTCTGACCCTTCCTCTCCAGCAGACAGACAGGTGCTGTCTCGCCTCCGTCTGCTCTGTCTCCACGGAAACAAACAGGGACACCACATAGTGTCACCTCACACAACCTCCTGAAGGACCGCCCCCTTTCATACAGAGAAGGAGGGTCAGAGGTCATGGGGAGGGGGAGTGAATAGGAGTCATTCATCTAAGTGTGGGGGAGGGGGGGAGGGGTCATTAACATAGAAATAAAGTTGATTTGAGGAGAGACGACCTTTCACACACTCTGACAACACACACTCAAGTTCAAGAGCAAAACACACACACACACACACACACACACACACACACACAGAGACACACAAACACACACAGACACACACACACACACACACACACACACTCACACACAGGTTTGATCTGTGTTTACAAACGTATCTGATATAAAGAGTGACTCACTTCTCTGATCAGTTATTGATTATTAATGTCTGTCAGTCTATAACATGAAACTGATCATTATAAGAGCCAAGATGGCGGCGTTCACAGACCCTGTGGCCCAGAGCTCTCCATATATATTCCTAAATATGTGAGTATAATTATAGTGTGTGTGTGTGTGTGTGTGTGTGTGTGTGTGTGTGTGTGTGTGTGTGTGTGTGTGTGTGACAGACGGACTCTGGGTGTGAATAAAGTCCTCATTGTGAAGTGGACTCTTCACATGCAAATCTATATCCTAATGACACACACACACACAGAATGAGTGTGATGACCTCTGACCCCTGTGTTGCAGACAGCAGTAGATGGACAGACTCAGTGAAACCATCAGCTGATACACACACACACACACACACACACACACACACAAACACACACGGCTGAAGATGAGATGTCTAGGGGAGTCTATGTAAGAAGTTTCAGAGGCTTGAAGCCGTCTGCTAAAATTCTTAGTTTCATATCGGGGAACTATGGCGTGATTTACAGAACGATGCGTTTAGCGCCCCCTGCAGACTCATCCTGGGATTACTCCAACACACATTTACCTCCTGATCTGAAACTTTGACCACGTTTAGTTTGGACCTCCATCTTTGTAAGAAGTGGGAGACTTCCTGTCCCCTCCTCCACATCTTGCTGTCAGAGTGCTGCTGTCCCTCACTTTTACATCCCATAATACTCTTGCAGTCCTGTGTGTAAGGTGTGGTCTTTGTGTACCTTGGACTACGAGTCGTCCGAGTGCAGTTCTTCGGGACCGGCTGCCGGGTCGGTTAGCTGAACACACGTAGACTCCCGAGTGCTGCAGCGTGGCGTCAGAGATCATCAGGTTACCTGTCCCCAACACCTGGATCCCCTCCACACCGATGGACCGCCCGTCTGACACACACACACACACACACGATGTTACCATGGTTACTGCACTGACAGGAACGCTGACCGGTTTCTGATTGATCGCTGATCTCACCGAGTCTGCTCCAGGACACGATGGGGCGCGGGTTTCCTGTGGCGATGCATTCCAGGACCGCCGTCTGATGCACGTTGATGGTGAGGTTCTGAGGCCCCGAAAGGATGACCGGTTCCTTGTAGATCCTGGATCCTGCAACTGGACCAGAACCACAACACTTTGTGAGTATAGAGAGAAGGAGTCTGGTTTTATTAAACCCTGAGTCTGGTTTTATAAAACCCTGAGTCTGGTCTTATAAAACCCTGAGTCTGGTTTTACTAAACCCTGAGTCTGGTCTTATAAAACCCTGAGTCTGGTTTTACTAAACCCTGAGTCTGGTTTTACTAAACCCTGAGTCTGGTCTTATAAAACCCTGAGTCTGGTTTTACTAAACCCTGAGTCTGGTTTTACTAAACCCTGAGTCTGGTTTTATAAAACCCTGAGTCTGGTTTTACTAAACCCTGAGTCTGGTTTTACTAAACCCTGAGTCTGGTCTTATAAAACCCTGAGTCTGGTTTTACTAAACCCTGAGTCTGGTTTTACTAAACCCTGAGTCTGGTTTTACTAAACCCTGAGTCTGGTCTTATAAAACCCTGAGTCTGGTTTTACTAAACCCTGAGTCTGGTTTTACTAAACCCTGAGTCTGGTCTTATAAAACCCTGAGTCTGGTTTTATTAAACCCTGAGTCTGGTTTTACTAAACCCTGAGTCTGGTCTTATAAAACCCTGAGTCTGGTTTTACTAAACCCTGAGTCTGGTTTTACTAAACCCTGAGTCTGGTTTTATAAAACCCTGAGTCTGGTTTTACTAAACCCTGAGTCTGGTTTTATAAAACCCTGAGTCTGGTCTTATAAAACCCTGAGTCTGGTCTTATTAAACCCTGAGTCTGGTCTTATTAAACCCTGAGTCTGGTTTTATCAAACCCAGAGTCTGGTCTTATTAAACCCTGAGTCTGGTTTTATTAAACCCTGAGTCTGGTCTTATTAAACCCTGAGTCTGGTCTTATTAAACCCAGAGTCTGGTCTTATTAAACCCCGAGTCTGGTCTTATTAAACCCAGAGTCTGGTCTTATTAAACCCTGAGTCTGGTCTTATTAAACCCTGAGTCTGGTCTTATTAAACCCTGAGTCTGGTCTTACCGGTGACAGACAGCTGGGCCTCGTGGCTGTATCGGGTGTTGGCGATGTTTGTTGCGACACATCGAAATACACCGCTGTCTGTTCGCCTCACGGCAGTGATCTGCAGCACGCCATTAGGCAGTAGAGTGTACCTGCGTGAGAGAAATACACATTACAGATATAAATAAACTCGCGTCACACTCCTCGTATCAGCACACGGTAACGTTCATTAAACATGGCGTTCAGCAGTACCTGGGGTCCTCGGTGCTCAGTGGGCGTCGGTCTCTCTGCCAGGTGATGTTGGCTTCTGGGATTCCATTTACCTGACAGTTGAGTCTAGCCACGCCCCCTTCATCCACCACCATATTCTCCGGGTGAGCGAGGAACTTGGGGAGGGCTGGGTGACGACAACAGGTAATCAATACGTTGTGTGTGTGTGTGTGTGTGTGTTACAGTGTGTGTGACCTTGTGTGTGACCTCGGAGGTCATGTGACTCACAGGCGAGCAGCACGCGGGCTTTGCGGCTGATCAGGCGTCCGTAGCGGTTCTGTGCGGCGCAGTCATACTCTCCTGCGTCTGTCTCGTTACTCTCTCGTCTTTTGGCGACATTCTTTATGAGCAACGTGCCATTAATGAGCACCGTCGCCCTGGCGCTCGTTACCACAGGAACTCCGTTCTGTCTCCAGGTGATGGTGATTGGCCCCTCCCCCTCCACCTGACAGTCCAGCATCAGGGGGCGGTCCCTCACAGCGATGACATCAGCAGGTTCTCTGAGGAAGGCAAGCTCGGAGTCTCCAATGACACCTGAGACAGAAACCCAGTGAGCTGTGAGCCCTCAGTTTGGTCTCACAGGTAACAGGAAATACACAACCAGGTCTAAAAAAATGAACGACACCTTAAATCAGCTGTAACTCATCCATGATGGTGATGATGATGATGATGATGGTGATGATGAAGAAGCTGTTGGAGATCAGTAACACAAATTCATGATCAATCAGTGAGATGTGTAGAGAGTGAGATGATAAAGGTATCTTACTATCTGATCATTAAGGAAACATGCTATGTTGAAGTGCTGGCTTCTCTGACAACAATGCAGCAGCCAGTATGTCCTCCTTCTAACTTTAGATTCTGCTCCTGAATGCTCTGGATTTGTTTGGACCAGAGAAGGTAGGCGCTTTTAAGGCGACCCCCGCCACACGGCCGTTTTGGACGCCCCTCGGTTTGTCAGATATGAGAGCAGTTATCAGGTCAACAGGTGTTGCAGTGATGGAAGCGGTCAAGAAAAGTGGTTCAGATAGAAGTGATTGTACCCGACCTAAAAAGCCTCTGCATGTTTCTAATAAGCTCCACGAGCAGAAACGTGCTCAAACTAGGATCAATATTGGAGATGCTTTTGAAAAATGGAGAGAGGTTAGAACACAGAAAGGTTTACAGACCCATGCAGAGCTGGATAAACACTGAAGCTTCAGAGTCCACCACATGGTGACCTGAGTGAGCATCCACTCTAGAGAGGAGGGGGGGGGGGGGAGACAGCTCTCTATGATGTTTAGAATTTAGACTGCAGTACCCATTTTAATCACTAGGGGGCAGAGTTACATACTGCTCCTTTAAGTCCTTTTTTATCTGTCTGCAGAAAAATGAGGAATAATGACTCTGAATCCTCCTGATGTAATTTACAAAGATCATAAAGTAAAAGAAGAAACTTTCACTGTGTCCTCTTCAGCTCACACACTTCATTCATCTGGAAGTGAATTCTAATGTTTGTGGGACAGCTGAGGGAGGATTTTCCAATTAAAACTTGGAGGATCATTCTTCACATTAAACTTAATAACAGTCAGTGAACGCATCATCCTCTCCCTCCTCTTTTCAACGTGAACTTGGCCGAGACTTTCCCACCCCCCCAACCCCTCCCTCCCTGTCGACCCCCCGGCCTTCATCTTGTTCTGGTCCCAGCTGCTCTCCGTCCTCGTGTGGGAGGAAACGAGACGACGGCCTGCAGGAGAAACCCCCCCCTCAGAATGAATGACAACAATAAGACAACAACAGTGTGAACCAGACACAACAGATACTCGGGGGGGTGAGCACAGAAACTCTTCTTCATCCTGCAGCTGCTCGTCGAGAAAGCCTTCGTCATCACATCATTCCTCCTCTTCCTCATTAAACTCTTCATCAATCTTCATCTTTTCATCACCGTTTCTCTCCTCTCTGGTTCAGCTCCTCTCCTCTTCATCCTCATCATCCTCCTCATCCTCCTCTCCTCTTCATCCTCATCATCCTCCTCATCCTCCTCTTCATCTTCATCATCTTCATCCTCCTCATCCTCCTCTTCATCTTCATCATCCTCTTCATCACACCATTAACTGGGTTTGTTACCAGAATTTAAATTCAATCCAGATTCCTGATCGTTAACTCAGCAACTAAACTACAAATACACACCAAATATTTAGAAATGTAATGTTTCAATTCTGTGATTTAAGACCAGAACCAGGTCTAAAGACCAGAACCAGGGCTAAAGACCAGAACCAGGTCTAAAGACCAGAACCAGGTCACGGAGCCTGAGTCAGACGGAAACAACGGATCAAACCAGAACTTAACCCACCACCAAGCCAGAACGCTTTCTCAGCCGCTCCTCAGTGATGTCATCAGTGATGTCATCAGGAAGAGGAAACCACAGCGTCTCTTTTCACACCTCTTTGTGTCTTTCTCCTCAGAAATTCATTTTTAGAGAACAAACAGGACCCTGAACTCATCACTGATCCAACAGAATTGTCCAGACTGACCACGGCTGGTTTACTGCCAAGGTGATAGTGATGTCATCAGTGATGTCATCAGGACCATGAGCAGTGTCTCTAACTCAGCTGTGATGAGGACGGAGATTATTGTTCATAAAACCCTCATCATCGTTTGTGAAACGTGACGATGGTAGAAACACTCCTCATGAGGAAACTGTCCCGTCAAAATAAAGCAGTAACTAATATTTAAATATTTAATAAAATAAAAGATCTGCGTACAAAGTGTCGTGTTGACAGTCGAGACAAACTTTAAAAATCAGAAATCATCAAAAGAGATTTCAAAATAAAACTAATCTTATAAACGAGTCAGCTGTTATTATTTCTCTGATCAGACGGTCTGTCGTCTGTTCAGGATTAAACCTCCATCTGGGTCCTCATTATTCAGGGGGGGTGGGGGGGGGGGGGGGGGGGGGGCGTTTAAAACACTGGAGCAGACAGACACCCCACACACACACACACACTATGACCTGCCCACTAAATCCCCCCCTACTGACAATGACCTCGGCCCCTAGAGGTCATGAGAGCCTGAGTTCAGGTCCTAAAGCTCCGCCCCCTCCTTCTTTCTCTCTGTGGTGCATTGTCGCAAATCTGACCGTGAACTTCACAATTTTTAATCAACACACACACACACACACACACACACACACACACACACACACACACACACACACACACACACACACACACACACACACAGACGTGATCAGACTGATGATGATGAAGGTTCAATCGTGAGAACCAGACTCCCCCCCCCCCCCCCCCCACACACACACACACACACACACACACACACACACACACACAATAATTAGAGCCAATTAGAGCTGCTGAGTCACTTCCTGTTTCATCAGCTTTCTTCTTAATGAGTCCTGGAACTATTTTCAAGGTCACCTGGGACTCAATGACACGAGGAAAATTCCTTGGAACAATCTCATCTAAGACCAAAGTTTTCAAGGACACCTGGAACTCCCGTTACAACCTGCAGAAACTTCAAGGCTACCTGGAGCCTTCTCAAGGACCCTGATGACCTGTTCAAGGACCAGAGAAACTTCTTCAAGGACACCTGGAAACCTCCCAATGACCACTGTGACTGTTTCCAGGCCCCCTGAAGAGGCAGCAGTGTTCTTGTATACTTGTGAGGACACAGTGTAATCCCTCAGTGCGGTCTGTCAGGCAGCAGACAGCGCCAGGGTTAAAGGGTTAACACGCACTTTGTTCTGATTGTTTGTTTGTTTGTTTGTTTGTTTGTTTGTTTGTTTGTTTGTGTAAATAGAGTTTTTAGAACATGATTATTGTTGTTTCTTGATTGAGTGATAATGAATTAATAAATTAGTTTATAAGTTCATCCCTGTGGCAGGTCCTCACAACAATAGGAGACTGACACACACACACACACACACACACAGACAGAGTGTGTGTATGGAGATGAAGTGATGAATATGTATATTTGTGAGGACCGTCTGCTCACAGAGACATCAGAGAGTTAACTTTTATAATAATGTTAAAATAATAAATATAATGATAATGAGTGATATGACATCGTCCTGCATCACAAACTCACATTAAAGTTTGACAGTGATATGATCATCATACCTTCATAATAAACATGTAAATACCGTAACACTCCTAATAGAAGCCCGTCTTTAACGAGCTGTTTAAAGGTCTCAGCTCTGCATCAGAGACAGAATAAAGCTCCATGTGTTCAGGACAATAAACGTCTAATTCATGATTTATCAATGATTTTATAATCCTGTGCACTCTTCCATATAAATCTATATATAAGTATTATAATCTTTCAACAGTAGTTAAAGTCATTTCACAGACTGTTAATAGAAGTCTTACGGTATAATAATAATTAAGAAAGAAGACATGTCAGACCTGAGCAGCAGAGTCCCAGCAGCAGCAGCATCTTCATCCTTAAATCCTTAAAGTCATCACACACACACTGAAACACACACTGAAACACACACTGCAACACACACTGAAACACACACTGAAACACACACTGAAACACACACTGAAACACACACTGCAACACACACTGCAACACACACTGAAACACACACTGAAACACACACGAGCAGCTCAGAAACACACACGAACTATTCTTCTTCTTCTTCTTCTTCTTCTTCAGTCCTGCTCCTCTTAGAAAAGGTTCATTAATCCCTCAGTTTGTCTGCCAGGCTGCAGCTCACACACGCTGCTCCTCGCATGGAGTCCTGAACACAACTGACCTGACCGACCAGGGGATGAGGGGGAGGGGCCTCTGATGGAGAGGGGCGGGGCCAGAGGGACAGCAGGGAAAGCATGATTGGGGGGGGGGCACTAAACCTCTGACCCTCAGGGGGGAGGGGGGTCACAGCTGAGGAGCTGCTGCATTAGAAATGGGGGGGGGGGGGGCATCAACTTTATATACTGATGTTAAATCTGCAGCAAAGCATCATGGTCTATGAGACAAATGGTCAGGCAGAAACAGGATGACGTGGACATCCTCTCTGAACGTGAACCATGATCTGTAAATTATTATCTACAGTCAACACACATTCAGTGAGAAGAAGACTAGAAGAAGAAGAGGTAGATTTATTTTTATTTTTAGAAAATACTTTATTTACATAATAAAGCTAAACAAGCAAACTTCTAAATTCAATCAAAAACCACATTGACATTAACACTCAGCCAAGAGTTACTGAAGCTCAGCTCTCCTTTTTCAGACACACAACACATTATTTCCTCATATCTCCACAGCTCCAGGAACTTTTCCATGTTCCCCGTGGTCCTGTGGAAACAGAACTGCAGCCTTAGCCGGGCTTTAATGTTGCACCTCCACAAGGCCACCATCAACATTAGGTCCAGTCTGTATCACTTCACCAATTAAAAAGTTCAAAAGTTGGCACTTCAATTTAGTTTCTTTTCTGTAACGGATTCCACTGATAAAAACAGGACCTGAAAAAACAACACCAAA
Organism: Labrus bergylta; assembly: GCF_963930695.1. NCBI lineage: Eukaryota > Metazoa > Chordata > Actinopteri > Labriformes > Labridae > Labrus > Labrus bergylta. The sequence continues at coordinate 31,333,209 of NC_089202.1, forward strand.
AGAATTAAAAACAACAGTGAAAAAACTAAAACAACCAGTAAGTCTCGTGCACTCAGAAGAGACATGAAACACATTCTCAGGCAGACATTTAAAATAACTGGATTAATAACAGATAAAAACACATTAGCAGCAATAGCACCGTGTGAAATCCTCCACTGAAGGTCACCAGTTTGTTTTTTTAAAGGTGGTTTGTACAGAGTCCTCCACTGAGGGGCCTGCCCCCCCCCCCTCGATCAGCCAGGTTCTTCTGGTTCATGTTTTTGACACAGTTTTTGTAAAGAGTCTTTTGGTCCACGCTGTGCAGATTGAATGTTTCTTTGGCTCTCACAGTCAGGAGGGGACCACTGCGCTCTGTGAACCCCGGGCTGAGGTCAGGGAACATGTCCGTGGGGTCAGGTTGAACCCCTCCCTCACTGCACACTCAGAGCAGGCTCTTCTCCTTAGCAGAGAACTTCTGTCTCCACAGATCCAGACTTCTCTGAACCAGTCTGACAGAACAGACCCCCAACAGAGAACTCACCTGGATGTCAGAGAGTGCTGGTCCCGCAGAGTCCACCAGTTGTTTCAGTGACACGGTCTTTGTGCTACTCAGCGCCCCCATCAGTCCTGGTACGGAGCTGCAACACACATCCAGTCTGGCACCACAAACTAAAGGCTCCATCAACAACCAGCGCAGAGAGTTATACTTCAGTCGTTTCCAGTCAAACAAAGTGCATGATTTAACTTTAACATTTTTAAATCAGTTAAAAACAGAGCAGCATCCAGTCCCAGGTTATCAGAACAACAACAACAACAACAACAACAACAACAGAGTAGCAGAGATCAATGTGGCTCAAACAGAGATAAAGTTATTTTACCCTCCTGTCCGCTAGGTGGCGGTGGGTTCATGTCGTGTTTGGCTAGCTGCTAAAAACAAACACGAAGAAGAAGATGGCGCGCTGGTGGATGTAAACAAAGATGTTTTACCGTGTTGAGGTGCTCCGCTGTGTTTTCTTTACCGCCTGATGTGAGGATGAGAAGAAAAGGAAGAGAAGAAAAGGAGGAGGGTTCACCTGGTTCACCTGGTTCACCTGTACGGACTCACTAAAGGTGAGAGAGCTCAGAAACATGCTAACGGGGCTAACACGGCTAACGAAGCTACTGAGCTCTAACCTGCTACATGTGAACTGATTTCTGATTTAAAGTGACCAAACAATTCACTGACGTCGAGTTTAAAGGTGTGTTCATGTCCTTCGACTGCTTAGTAGAGTTTTAGAAACGTTTAGTAGTTTAAGTAAAGTTTAAAGTTGTAATGATGACGTAATGACTGAAGGTTTTCAGAGTACAGGTGTGTGAGATGAAGCTTTACAGAGTACAGGTGTGTGAGATGAAGCTTCACAGAGTACAGGTGTGTGAGATGAAGCTTTACAGAGTACAGGTGTGTGAGATGAAGCTTTATAGAGTACAGGTGTGTGAGATGAAGCTTTACAGAGTACAGGTGTGTGAGATGAAGCTTCACAGAGTACAGGTGTGTGAGATGAAGCTTTATAGAGTACAGGTGTGTGAGATGAAGCTTCACAGAGTACAGGTGTGTGAGATGAAGCTTCACAGAGTACAGGTGTGTGAGATGAAGCTTCACAGAGTACAGGTGTGTGAGATGAAGCTTTATAGAGTACAGGTGTGTGAGATGAAGCTTTACAGAGTACAGGTGTGTGAGATGAAGCTTTATAGAGTACAGGTGTGTGAGATGAAGCTTTATAGAGTACAGGTGTGTGAGATGAAGCTTTACAGAGTACAGGTGTGTGAGATGAAGCTTTATAGAGTACAGGTGTGTGAGATGAAGCTTTATAGAGTACAGGTGTGTGAGATGAAGCTTCACAGAGTACAGGTGTGTGAGATGAAGCTTCACAGAGTACAGGTGTGTGAGATGAAGCTTCACAGAGTACAGGTGTGTGAGATGAAGCTTCACAGAGTACAGGTGTGTGAGATGAAGCTTTATAGAGTACAGGTGTGTGAGATGAAGCTTTATAGAGTACAGGTGTGTGAGATGAAGCTTTACAGAGTACAGGTGTGTGAGATGAAGCTTTATAGAGTACAGGTGTGTGAGATGAAGCTTTATAGAGTACAGGTGTGTGAGATGAAGCTTTACAGAGTACAGGTGTGTGAGATGAAGCTTCACAGAGTACAGGTGTGTGAGATGAAGCTTCACAGAGTACAGGTGTGTGAGATGAAGCTTCACAGAGTACAGGTGTGTGAGATGAAGCTTTATAGAGTACAGGTGTGTGAGATGAAGCTTTACAGAGTACAGGTGTGTGAGATGAAGCTTTATAGAGTACAGGTGTGTGAGATGAAGCTTTACAGAGTACAGGTGTGTGAGATGAAGCTTTATAGAGTACAGGTGTGTGAGATGAAGCTTTACAGAGTACAGGTGTGAGATGAAGCTTTACAGAGTACAGGTGTGTGAGATGAAGCTTATAGAGTACAGGTGTGTGAGATGAAGCTTTACAGAGTACAGGTGTGTGAGATGAAGCTTTATAGAGTACAGGTGTGTGAGATGAAGCTTCACAGAGTACAGGTGTGTGAGATGAAGCTTTATAGAGTACAGGTGTGTTGAGATGAAGCTTTA